>NW_028186399.1:116455-272153 GCF_003343005.1 Rhea americana | reverse complement strand
GGCAGCAGCGCGGGGTGGGGGGCAAGGGCGAGGGGCTGGGGCCAGGGCAGGCGGGAGGCTGGAGGAAGGGTCTGGCCAGCCCGCGGGGCGCCCGGGGCAGGACCTCGCTGTCCCCAGCGCAGGCTGGGTGATGCCTGCGCCTTGGTGTAGGTGTTTCGGAGTGGTTTCCAGAGGAAAGGCCGCCCAGTGCTGGCGTAACTGCGTCTCTGCCTGAGACCACGGGTAGACTTTGGGGAGAGCCGGTGTTTTGGTCGGTGCTGTTGTATTCTTACAGTTGGCATCTCTCCGAATCCAAATCTCGTGTGAGGCCTCAGAAACCCTCTTGAAGACCTGGGCCTGTCAGCACCGAGTTGCCCAGAGGCGTTCTGAATTATTATAATATCTGTCCTTCCTGTGATCTGCTCTCTGTTGCGGAGGGAGAACAGATATGTCTTTGYTTTTTCCTGCCCAAAATGCTTGGACTATGTTCTTCAAAGCTCTGAAGAGGATTTCTCAAAAGATAAGCGTATTTCAACAGGATAGGCTTTTGAAGGGATGGGAATTTTAGGGCCAAGTCTAGGACTGCAGCTGCTGAAGTCCTTGCATTAGGTCAGAAATTTCGCTTTATTTTTGAAGAGTGACTATATGGCCGTTGTGGCTAGGGAAATTGCCTTAATGATGTGAGTGTTGCTGAAGGACAGATTCTTGCTACATCTGCAGAAGGCGCAGCAAAAAAAGAGATTTTGTTGACCAACTCCTCATGCCAATCCCAGCAGAGATAAGATTTCTGGGAAGAGTTCAGAGGACCTGTCTCCATGCACTTAGGTACACTTTGCTGGATGGAGTAGGTGCTACATGGCCTCTTTTGTTGACTGCGCTAATCTGGAGGAAGCAGTTCTCTCATAAAAGGAGTTTCCATGCTTCTAGTAGAGCACAGCCAGATATTATGAAATCAATACAGAAATAAAGGGCTATATTGAACTGTTTTTGTGGTGGAGAAGCTCAGAATAGACAATCACAGTGATATTTTTTGAGAAACCATTCTGCCTTCCTGTTGGTAGCTGTTAGTTTAGGTCCTTTGGTATTTCATTCTTAACTCTTTGCGTGTAAGAATGATATAATTCAGGAAAGATTTTCTTACTGGCAATGAAAAGTGTTTCTAGAGAAAAGGATGGCAAAGCTGGCAAGGAGGCTGAAAGCTAGCCATGAGGCTTAAAGAATATGTTTGCAATTTTGAGCTTAAAAAAAAAAAAAAAAAAAAAAAGGTGTGATGGTTGAAACTCAAGTGTCATAAGGCCAAAAAAGTTCAGCTTAGTTCAAAGTTGCAAGACAGCAAAAAAAAATGCTGGATCAGGAATTTCACTTCTGGAATGAGGCACACCGGGCTTTATAGGAAGCAGAACTGTTAGGGACTTGTATGGTATGGGCTAGAGGCACTCTTGTTTTGTCCTTGATTGACAGTTGAATAAGATTAATGTTAGATATCAGAGCATGAGGTGAATGTTTCCAGGATAAAAGATGATGCCTAATATAAATTTAGGCATCTAATTTTTTTTTGCTAGCAAGATTCAAAAATATTCCCTTATTTATCTCCACCTGTGACACAAAGATAAAACTTCATTGTTTTGCAAGTTGAATGGGAAGTTTTATTAGATAAGTTTTGCAAAAGTCAGATGTAAGATATTTAAGAGTACAAACATGGTGAATTCTGATTTCTCAAGGAGCTAGTCTCTCCAGGGACTGCTGTAAGATGCAAAAATGTGCTAGTGATTTATCTGTCAACAAGCTCAAGTTTAGGAAGATATTCAGGAGACTTCCAGACACGTACAAACATAGAGGAGCTTTTCCCCATTYTGTTTTTAAAAAAAGGAAAAAGCTTTTATATTGTTGACCCAAGGCTGTATGCTGGAAGATAGCAGACACTGTGAGGTGCTTGTGCTTCAGTGCAACAAAGAAGCTGGCAAAATAGAACAGTACATCTGACATTAAGCCAGAATTTCTTTTTTCATTTTCCTTCCCTTCCCTTCCCTTCCCTTCCCTTCCCTTCCCTTCCCTTCCCTTCCCTTCCCTTCCCTTCCCTTCCCTTTTTTGCTACCTATGCCTAGAATCAGTGCTATTGAGTGAGGAATACCTTTTATTAGCTATTACAGGTTGATGAAATTCATATAAAATACAAATTTTCCTAATGTAATTCCCTTCTCATGTGTTAGAATGATAGTAAGGAGATAAAGCTGAGAGAAGAGGTTTCTCAGTTTGATAGCTGCTTCCAGGCAAGAAGAAGAGCAAATACAGGCTATGAAAAACAGATACTGCTTTGTCATTCCATTTTATTCCACCTATTAAAAAAAATCTGCAGAAACTGGGTTTATTTCCACAGTCTGTCACACAACTAATTCAGATGAACTCAACCTCTCTGTTCGAAAGTGGCAAAGTTTTGATTGCTGCTGCAAACTCCACAGTCTGTGCTTGGGGAGCTAATGCTATATTTCAGCTCTAATCAAAATAAAAATGTCTCCTCTGGATTGGTGCCCTTTCCCCTTGTTCTTAGACTGTTGCTCTGGAGGTCCTAATCCTGCAAGAACTAGAGATGAAGGGAAGTACTTGGAGGTGATTAAGCTGTCTACTCTTAGCTCCCACATCCACTTGAGGACACTGATCCTTCTGAAATCTGAAGCCTTAAGGCTGCATGGCTGACTTACGCAGACAACAGCAAAGATTTAAAATTTTAAGTTTCTAATGTTGACTTTTCTAGCAGAAATAGGTCTAGAGAAAGTTTCTTTTTAACATTTTCTCACTTTTCTAGTTCTTCCTGAACCTGGATATGGTCAAGTTAGAATGTACCAACGTGATTCTGCTTTGTCAGCTGTTCGTGCTGTTTCATTTTGTTTCTGAGAATTTACTGAAGTCTGGGAAAGCTGAGTGCAGAAAGCTTTTAAGCAATCAGGAATACACCTTCTTGTAAAAGCTTAGTGTTGAAAAGCCCTTGTAAAAATGAAGTATCAGCAATGTATTGTCAAACTTCTGGTTTCAAATGGGAAATTAGTACTGTTTTCTGAATTTTAATTGTGTATTGCAACATCAGCTCTTACAATATTCTGAACTCTCCCCTGCAGAGATTTTGGGGACAAATTTGCTTTGTGGCTCATAGCTTTAGACAAATTCCTTTTCTGTTCTAAAATATGTACAACAGAGAGCAATACTCCACAGGCTAGGAAAGGAACTGAAAGATTTTGTAGAGCTTTCATTTTTACATTCTTTGCTTCTAGGAAGCAGCATATACAGGCTTTATACAAAAAAAAATCAAGCTGCAAAATAGTTGTTCCTAATTGTGAGTAAGGATAGTAATAACTGATTGTTTAGCCAGCTGTAAGTGGTAAGCAAGCCCATAGTTTTGCTTCATTTTCTTTCAAGGTAGTTGTAATCAGTGGTCTTATTCTGGAGAGTGCTGCACACAGAGCTAATACAAAAGAGTTTCTTTTGTGACCAATGCTTACAGCAGATTGAGTGATTTAACACCTGTTCTTTAGCAGCTGAATTGCTATGTTTCTATATTATAGTGATTTGTCAAGATTTCGGAAGTGATTTAAAACCAAAAATCTCTCAGGGAATCTTAAGATCTTAATTGAGATCCGGGGGGGGGGGGGGTTTGTTTGTTTTTTGTTTTTTTGTTTTGTTTTTCTGTGGGAGAGTAAAACAGAGAGAGAATGTAATCATACATATTTTTTTTCTAGTCAAAGATGAGTAAGAGAAAGTTTTACATGGTTGTTACTCACTCGTAAGAGAAATACAGGTATAGGGGGTTTTATGATGTTTATGATGTTTGTGATGTTATGCTGAGGATCCCTGCGAGTTAGTTGAATGGATAAAATCAAAATTTGTTTTGTGCTTTGTATATAAAATATTTAGGCTTAAATTGTGTTTTTCTTTTTTTCCAGATTCCTTTTGCAGGGGTCGATAGAGACTTCATGACATGAATCTGGATATTTTCAGGTATGATGTTGCAGTTGCAGCATTTGGAACACAGCAGAGATGCTTTTTGCAATGCTGCAGTTTGATCAGTCTGAGCTGGCATTCCTGCAGAGAAAAAGTCGCACCTTTGCCCTGCCCCAAGCCACTGGTTCTGGTTTTGTATCGTCCTTTTCCTTGAGCCAGCTCAAACGTTTTTGAAGCCGGGTAGTAATTTGCATTAGGGAACTGTTGTGAGGGAAAATCAGTTCAGCGTACACAAATGATTTAGTTTTAACCCAGATCTTTTTCTCGGCCTTGTTCACTGTGAGGCGTCACATATGCTTGTGTGGAATAGAGGAAGGTAGTGACACTGATGTGGGAATGAGCAGGTTAGGAACAAATGGAGGCCTGGACCTATTTGATAGCAGTGTTGGTTTACACTGGCTTTAACTATCATGAACCTGTGACTGGAGGGGGGGATATTTTTGCTCTGGAAAGAACACCAGTTTTGTTTTAAGGATAGCGGGGAGGTCTCTCCACCCATGATATAATCTTAAAGGAAATGTGCCTGTTTCCTTTCCTGCTGTGTTCATCTCTGCTTCAGTCTTTGGCTTTGTTTGGGTGAAAGCAAACTTAGAAGAATGAAGATTATAAAAGCTCAAAGGGCTAACATCCAAAAGCCAAAACTAATAGTTCATTTTGTTTTTCTGTTCTGTGGTCTCTAACTTATGTGTGCTTGTTTTCTGAAATGCAGAAAATTGAGTCTGTAACTCACAGCGACTATCTGGACGATCACTTTTTTCCTTTTTTAATTTGGCTTCTTTGGAAGCATTCTAGCATTGGTATGACATAACTAGTACACGCTAAAATCCTAGTGTAAACAGTATGGGGTTGACTCTGTTTTATCAGTGAGGATAAAGCCTGTGGATAAGAAAAGTGTAATGGGATTCCCACTGTGGGAATGGTTGTTGTACTCTGTGTGTTGTCTCCTGCTTGTATCTTTAATGTCCATTCCAAATTTCTTCCCTGTAGGAGAAAACCTATACGTTCTCCTGAATAGGAAGGGAAAGCTAGGAGACTTAATCTGAAACCAAACCTTACTTAAAAATAGACTACTTTTTAAAAAGCAAAAATCTTGCAATTACTTCCTACTAGTAAACTGAGCTATCCTGATTTTAGTTAATATTAATAGAGTAACTGAACATTGCAGAAACATCTGCAGTGGAATACGTCAGAGGTTTAGAATTTATGACAATATTTTCATTGTAACGCTGTACACTACAGATTGTGTTAGGCTCCAGCTCATACAGGCTCTAGATCTAGAGTATATCTGATACAGAGGCACCTAGGAAACTCTACCAAGAGCTGGGGCCCTGCATCCTTGCCCAGCGGGACGTAGAGCCCTGACATGCACAGTAATGGTTCTGTAGCTGTACCACTATTTCAGGATCTTTAAAGGGGCTTGTTGTTTTATCATTTGGGGAGCTCGGTTCCAGGAGCTATTGCTCAACCAAAACTAGTATCTGTTGCAAAGCTGCCATAAAGGACTAAGCTGTGCAATGCCGTGCTCTCCACCAGTTACACCCTTGCTGTCAGAGGAAGAAGACAGAGCTATTATCCCTGATCCTCTTCTCAAATATATATACCCGCGATGTGACTCAATGGTGGTCTTGGTCTTTCACACAGGCGCTTTGGCTGTAGGCTCTTTTCCCCAGGTTGCTGCAGTATGTTGCAACTCCATCTTCCATGTGTTTGACTTCCCTTCTCTGTGCAACAAMGGCTTTCATTTTACTGTGGGCCTGAAAAAGATGCCTGTAGTAACCTTTAGTATGTCTRTATCAAAGGTTTTAATTCCACTGGCATTTCATCACAAGTTCTTCCTAAGTAAAGAGAAATTAAATGTCATTGTTTTACCAGTTTTGAAAATGCACTGATGGCTGTTTTATTTTTTATTTTGGCGGTAATTGATGTGGTGTGTTCCTGTATCCTGAGGAATAGACCTCGGCATGATTTGTCCATAATTACATATTCAATTAACAGCATAGCCATGTTGAGAATCCAGTGCATATTCTCCACTCCTTTTTCCAATATACTCTTGCTTTACTTAATTCAAGAGTAGCTATCATCTGAATGAATAGAAAATATATTCTAAGAAGTCTAAATGTAGTAATTCGGTTAAATTCAAGATTGATTCAACTTTTATGGCAATTGTTTTTGATGACTAGTTTCTTTGTTTTAAAAGTCAGTTTAGAAAATCAAGATGTTCTTTCCATACTTTGCTTTGTGAGGTTGTCGCGCAGATGGCCAAAGACACAGGGATGGCATATGCCTTCCAACGTAACAAGTGCCGATGCTCTGAATCAAAATATATAAGTCAAAAAAAAAAATCTTGAAAGAGGGAAACTGTGAGGTCTACTCTGGTTATTTTTTCTGTAATAAGCAGAATTATTACCCACTGGGGTACTCTCAGAATTTTTTGGGAACTGTTTCCCCAAAACAGTTGGGAAGTTGTCTTTCTTCATGTACATGTGGAAGATATCTTTCTTCTGGGGGAATTGGAGGATGTTATGTCAGAGGTTGTGTTTAATGTTTTCAAATAAAAGATCAGAGGAGTTTTTGTGTTTAGAGATGATGCTAAAGTAAAAACATAAAGCCAGAATTCCTGAATTTGATGTGATTTTTTTTGGTAATGTTATTTTGCCTTAGTAATTAAAACAGCTTGCGATTGAAATCTACTATCTGTGTTTTAAAAATAAACGCTGAGCTCAGCCAGCATGTATCAGGGCTGTACTGCGAGAGCCAAAGATGTTAACTTTRTGCAGTGAGATCCAAATGCCTATGAGTGACATTCTGGCTCGTGCTCCAGGTTGCCTTATTCACTCCCTGTAACTGATACAGGTGTGATTGTCTCAGCTCAGGCAGGGCAGGACAGGTGGCTACAGTGAAGATAAATTWATGTGTTTAATGCGGAGAGATTGGCCCAGCGTGGAATAAATGTGGTTGAATCATCTGTCACAGTCCGATGGCTTACATCTGCGGTGTAACACAAGGACTCCTGATTAGCAGAGCAGGAGGCAGAATCTACAGCTTAAGGAGGGACTCGGTGTTAATAACAGAGGCAGAGAAGACCACTCATGCTAAGTAGTTAGAAGCAAATACTCTGTCTCCATTCTACCAGACTGCTCATTAAAATGGTCCCATTCTAAGTCAAACTGAGAAACTGTCATGTGATACCAAAACTGCTAGATAAATAGCACAGTCTGGTTTCAGCAATAGGTATCATAACAAATAATACACTGGCCAATGGTGATTTGTTTATATAATGCCTAAARCACAGTTATGGACAGGCTTCCCTGACATTAGATACTATCCCAAAAAAGAACAAAGAAGGACAGTTGCTGTTGGAAGAACTTAGAGTTTTACTTTTTGATTTATGCACTATCCATGTTAGAGTGCTTTTAAGTGTTCTATGCTAATTAAGAATTAACAGTTCATATTCAAATCAGATTTTTTATAGCATCCTCGTATGATAGATTGCATTACTAATTAAGCAGTAATAATTATAAAAAGAGAAACGTTACACTTTTAATTTTGGAGAAGGGGAAACCTTTGTATCGGTTTGTGTTTCTTGTTCAGACAATGTTTTTAATTTATTTTACTTCTATGGTATTGGGAATGTACATATTCTCAGATAAGGTTTTACATTTTGTCTTTTTGAAATGAAGGGAAAATAATAAAAGCACTTAATAGTTTTAGAGGTATGAGTATCATTAAAAAAYCTAATTTTAGAGTAATTAAATTTCAGTTTTCTCTAAGCTTTGGAGCCTGGTGAGTCTGTGGGAACAAAAACCCACAGACTGATGGAACTGTTGATACTAAGATCAAAGGCAGCTGGTGCAAAGTAATTAAAGCCTGTGTGTTTCCTGCACAAGGGAGCAGAATGGAAACTGTGCAAAAAGTCATGCTCTCATCTTTTAGGTGTGCTGGGTTGTAATATAGGATGTCTCTCAGCTTCATGAAGACAAATTCGGTTTGTCTGGAATGATAGATAAGTGCCTTTTTATTTTGTGTTATATTCAAGATGATCCACTTCCACTTGTCCACTTGCATGGACAAGTACAGCAGTGAATGTTGTAAGTCTTACTTTGGGAAGGCTTTTGACGAGGTCTCCCATAGTAATTAGTCATTGCTAAGATACAGACTGAATAAATAGACAGTAAAATGAGTGGAAAATTGGCTGGACTTCTTAGCTCAAAGGAYTGTGGTCAATGGTACAAGTTGTTACTGGTGGCTAGTTACTAATAGCATGCATAAGGGATTGATAGCGGGGCCAAGATTGTTTTATGTCTTAATGATCTGGTTGATAGGATGAGTACATTCTCAGTAAATTCTTGGATGATACCAGTCTGGAGGGAGCAGTTGATAGGACAGGGCTTGCTTTTCAGAGGAACTTCATTGAGCTAGAGAAAGGGACTGACAGGAACCTCATGAAGTTCAGCAAGGCAAATGATAAATTCTGTCCCCTAGGATGGAATAACCCCATGCAAAAGGACAGGCTGGGCGTAAACTGGATAAAAAGCAGCTTTGCAGAAAAAGACCTGAGTGTTCTGATGGTCAGCAAGCTGATCATGAGTCAAGAAGGTAACGTGGCAGCTTTACAGTTCAAGAAAGTCACTGACCTACTAGAACGACTCTGGCAGAGGCCATCAAGATGGTTGGAGACTGGAGCACAAGAGGCTGAAGGAACTTGGTTTGTTCAGCCTGAAGAAGAGAAGGCAAAGGGAAGGGGTCTGATTGCTGTCTGCAGCTACCTAATGGGAGAGTACGAAGAAAACAGAGTCAAACTCTTCTCRGAGATGCACGGAGATAGGCTGAGATRCAATTGACACAAGCTGGAACATGCAAAATTCTGACTATACATAAGGAAAAAAATACCCTGATGGTAGTTGAACATTGGATAAGGGACCCAGAGAGGCTGTGGAATCTCTGTGCTTGAAAATATTCAGAGCTTGATTAGACATGGCATGGAGCAACCTGCTCTAACTGGACCTGTTTTGAGGAGAGGCTTGGACCAAAGACTCCAGAGGCCCCTTCCTACATAAAACATTATATGATTCTGTGAAATTTTGGGTGCTGTCAGCACCTGWGATATCAAAGATGGGATTTGTTCCCAGGTCTGTATGTAAAAGAGGCTGTAGCCCCATGACTTGGATTTCACTCTGTGGCAGCATTTTCTTTTACTCTGGAGACTAGGAAATGGGGAAGAAGGCCAGTCAAGGTGCTGA
This sequence comes from Rhea americana, assembly GCF_003343005.1. NCBI lineage: Eukaryota > Metazoa > Chordata > Aves > Rheiformes > Rheidae > Rhea > Rhea americana. The sequence goes on along the minus strand of NW_028186399.1, from coordinate 262,941 downwards.
AAGAGATTTTTTTTTCCACTGGAGCTGTAAAGAAGAAGAATTGAGAGAATTAGTACATCAGCAAGGAATGTTTGGAGTTAGAAGAGCTATACAATTTGCATTCTGACGTAGATGCCTGACATCAGCATGAAATGCATGCTGTCAGTCAGACCTGGCAGTCTACTTCAGAGCCAAACACTCAGCAGTCACAGGAGCCTAATATCCCAAGAAGCTGGCAAGTGGAGCACAAGGTATGGAGGTTTATAAGTAATCTGTGCTGGGTGAGGAAGAAAAGAGTATTATTCATTGGAGATCTAGATAAGCAAGTTTGTTTGCTGAAGTTTTGTTTGCAGATTGTAGCAGCTATTTGGGAGCAAACTCCCAAATAGCTRGTAGTAAACTCCAAAAGAAGTTCCAAGAAATTAAGGTGTAGAAAGTGGTGKTTTTTGTAAGAAAGTTATTTAGACTAAGAGAATGAGGACAAGGCATGCCAGGAGCATGCAGGTTAACGGATGGTTCAAAGACTGGAGCTATAAGGAAAGATTTGGATTTGTTTGCCATGGGAAGACATTCTTAGGCACTTTTCTTAAATGCTAAATTTCAGCTGAGCCCCTTGGGCACTGTCTGTCTATAGTTAAATCCCATTGATGGGCAGGAGGCTTTAATGGTGGAAGAACTGACAAAGGGACAGGAAGAGAGCAGAATTTCAGGCAAAGGAGAGTATTGCGATGGAAAAGGGGATATCAGAAAATAGGYGCAACCCCAAGAGAGTTTACAGAGGTAAGGAAATGGAAATGACCACATCCAAGCTTAGGTGAAATTTGAAAAGATTAATGTATTCCCATCAAGCGGAAGACTGGAACTAGCTAATCTCCATCTCAGCATGCCAAAACAAATGATACATGTAATTAAGCATTTTGGAGCCAAGATTTTAATCTATATGTATTACAAAATCTTTACTAACAATGCTTGATATATGCTAGAAGGAAAAATGGTCCCAGCAACTATAATCTCAGTATTGTCATTTTATACAAAATTTTAAGAAAAAAAAATGGAGTAGGGAGAAGGGGAACCTGAAGACTGATATAGAAAGATTAAATATGAGTTTACAAAAGGTAGCCTATATCATACTAGTCTGTAAGCTTTGTTTGATAAAATGACTTATTTCTGGTAAGAGAAGTGTGGTAAATTTCGTGTTTAAACTTGTATCTTCCCTTGTGGTGCTATAACAAGTGGTTTTAGTTGAGGTGGAAGATATGAGGATTATGAGAAGTGTAAGGTAGGTAAGGAGCATGCTAGAAGAGCTRTCAGGAGGGAATTTACCCATACARTTGAATGAYTGATTTCTTAAATTAATTAAAGTTTCCARTGCATAAAATGTGGGATRAGCCAAATTCAGGAAGCATGGAAGAGGAGGATTGGAATACAGCAGCTCTTTCAATCTGAAAAAACAGAGAACCTGTATAAATATGCATAGGACACWGTTTCTAGACCCCAGATGGCTCTCAGAAAGCCTGGCAGAAACTCTCCATTTTGCTGTCTAGCGTATCAAGATTTAAGAGGGCCTTTTTAGTTTTATTTATTTCAGCCATAGCCCCAAACAAACAATAAAGCAACTTGGATCTAAAAGCAATATAATTGCATCTGTATGGTGGTGTCCTTCTRCATTAACTAGTAATTTCCCCTGTGGCACTAATGTGGTGGTGGTGGCTAATTAAAGTCCTGGGAGAACTGGCTGTACCAGGAAGTCTAGTATAAGAATACCTGTGCTAGTTCTGGCACCAGCGTTGTTAGCATGATGCTACATTTAAGCTAATAAGACTTGGCAGACCTAAACAGGCTGGCCCAGAGCCCCTTTGGGGATGTTTGTACCTGTGGTATTGTCCATACATAAACTTGCGTAATTCTTCTGTAGACAATATCGTCTCTATGGTACAATCAAGAACTGGAAGGCCTTTGTAGCCAGAGTAGTAGAAATGAGGTGRCATTTAATAGTACAAAGTGCAGAGCTGTGTGTTTGGGGACTAATAACAGAAATTTGTATTACAAAATGGGGATGTAACTACCAGACWCTCCTCTCTGAAATCCTGTTCACAGGCTTGTCATAAACAAAGGAATGTGCAAAGAAAGGTTTTCTGTTTCCCTGGTTCTTCTAGTTAGTTATAAGAGAGGATTAGAAGTATTTGGCTTGTTTAGCCTAGACAAAGGAAGGCTGAGAGAAAAGTATCAATCTATAAATGGTAAGAAAGCTTGTAAGCTGAAACCCCATGTTAATACAACAATAAATGGCATTAAAGTTCTTGCATGTAGTTAATTTATACCCGCCAGAGGGTAAGGTTTGGGAACAATTTTCCAGTATGAGTAATTGGTGCAAAAACATTGAGACATCTGTAATACATCTTGGTACCTTTTTTTAAGGTATTAAATAAATCAAAGGAAGTTCTCTAAAGTATTCTTGATGTCCTTTTTAGCTAGCAAACTGAAGCTGTTCCTAGATCAGACTATAAAATGGTGTCAAACCTACATACCATTTCCAGAATATGACTCGGGCTTTCTGCTCCATCCCAGTATAGTGTAGGAGTATGAGATATATTGTCCTGAAGCAGGCACGCAGCAATTGCAGCTACAAGACCCAGACTTTCTTGGTGACCAACCAGATCCCTTCAGGAAGTGCAGATCTTCAGATATCGACAGCCAGGCCACTACATTCATAGGCTAACAACTCCGTGACTGTTAGGACAAGAGGAGACAAATACTAGACCTGCTATTTGCTGTTCGTAGTGCAAGGGCTGTGACCATTCTACCACCACACGTCCAGCCGGCTGTGTTTAAGACTAAGTGCTAACTCTTGTTCTTCAGACTTCGTTACACAGGAGACAAAGACTAATTCATGATTAGCATAAAAGAACAGACAATGTGATCRCCTTCTCTTCCAGTTGGTCTCTGATTTAAGGAAGGCCACTTGAAGATAAAAGTCACAGGCAGTAACCAGTTTCCCCGAGAATACAGTCCTGCAGGAGCACCTGAATGAGCAGCCAAAGGTCATACAACATTTCAGTCAGTGTTTTAGGGACATGGGAGGGCGTTTCCCAGGAACTGTTGTCAATGACAGCTCAAAATACAAGACCTCTAAGCCCTTGCTCACTCCACACTTCCTAGCTTTAGTATTCTTCATGTCCCCATGGTCCATAGGTCTTAGGCTAGTCTTACGACTCTTGATCTTCTCCAAGAGGAAGAACAATCACTTTTCCTGACTGGAACTGAAATTTTTAGTAGAATGYTTAGAAGGTCTTCTGAGGATGGTATCTTGCCTTGTAAAGCTCTTTATAATTCAGACACCTTGCTTAGCTTGTCTGACTTTTTGAGTTGCTGTCTAGTACCTCTCTGAAGTGCACGAGCTTTTTTTGGAACATTATCCTGACACTTGACAGTGACATATGCTGACTTCATTGCAGGCTGTGCCTATACTCRTGGTTGCTAATCTGTCTGTACTTCTACATATCTTCTTCATATAGCTTCTGCATACTCATTTTCTGGTCTGTAACTAGGCTTTTGTGCAGAAAGCTGTGTTCCCACAGTCTAAAGAGATTTCRGAAACTCCCTGAAAACTTGGTTCTCAAAGGCTCTGACGTTCAGCATGGTAGCCAGCATGTTCYGTGGGTTTACGTCTGTGTAACCCAAATACAACTCTACCGGCTAATGAGTAGTCTGAAAAAAAATCTCTAGCATGTAGGTATATGTACTTTAAATAGCTTCTCAAAGATATGAAATAGTGATTTGAAAGGTCAAGATAAAAAGATTTCTGTAACCTCAGAAWGAATAATTACTCATTACTTTCCTCCACATGCAGATAAGGACTTAATTGTTCTGGRTGCTATAGGAAGAAATGGAAACACCGCTGCTTGATCCCATGCCAGCTCAAGGTGGATCTGTATGACTTGCTCAGGATTCTGTACTTGCCTAGTAGGAGCAATGGGCTGATAGATTCTGATCTGCCCATCTCTGTTTTTAATGCACAGCAAGTCCCATATCAGCTCCTCCATTTCTCCAATTGACTTGGCTTCTGGATTTTTTCTCCCCACCTATGATTCTAGTTTCAGGTGCCTTTCCTGAGTTACCAAAGGCAAGACAGAAAGGAAACTAGTGCTGAAAGAGCCTACAGCCCTGCTGGAGGAAAGGGATGCAGATAATGGATAGCAGATGTTCCAACCTTAAAACGCCTTTCATGGAGGAATTTAGGTTGTGCTCTAGGCCCCAGAGAGTTGTAGAGATTCAAGAGATTTGGCAGGTAACTTAAAATCTCTTGCATCGTGATTCTCAGGCTTTTAAAACAGATTTTGAAGAGCCAAAGATGAAGTTTATCTAAATTTTATGTTCCATGGGTTTTGTCCAGACATTGCACTGGAAGGAGAGCGAGCTGAAGTGGAGAATGGAGAACAGCCTGGAAGTGGGAGCAAAACAGAAGTTTCTAGAATCCCAGAAGCTGCACCAGAAAGATAATATTGTGATTATCGTCACACTGAAAGCTGGCAAAAGATATAAATCTCATTCTCAGTGCTAGTGAAGTTGGGTGCTAACAGCAGGAACAGATGTTAATCTTCCTKTCACTTCTCTTGGGTGCAGATCTGCAGAACATGAGGCTCCCGGTTTGTGGGTCTTCTACATGCRATGCTGAATGAAAGCAGTGACCTCAGATTTGCCACGATAGTTATCGTGCATCAAAGACAGGATGCTCCCATTCTGCTAATGTGGTAGGAGAACAGGAAGAGACTGTCATTCCACTGGGAGCTAGAGCAGGATTGTCTTTCAGGGTTCCTGGGTTATGTGGATGCAAGGCTGTCTAACATAGTTTAGGTGACCCTGMTGAGCATGGTGGTTGGACTAGATGATCCCCAGAGGTCCCTTCCAACCTTACTGATTCTATGATTCTATGTTAGGCACCAAGTTTTTTTCTGCCCAACTGATAAGAATTTCACTGAGTGTAAATTTTTGGAGAGACACAGGAAGTGACTCCACTTAAAGGCTGTCTGATTCCTTGGAGCATGAATAACAGCTTTCTAGAACAACTGCATAGAGATTATTTTGAACACTTTTTTTGTCTGTTCTCAAGAAGGAGAATAACACAGTTTGAGTAAGATGTTTTCTCTTTCCTTTGGAGAAAATAGGAAGACATTTTTCTGCATGCTTATCCTAAAATGCCAGGAACTTTGCCTCTGCTTTGTATCAAATACACATATTTGGTAATACACAAGTGTGTATGTATATAAATATAAGTATAAATATRAATATATAAAAATAATCAGCGTTTTCACCATAAAGAATTGGTTGTGAATGTTCTTGGCAAAATCAGAGTCAAGCTTGGAGATAAAGAAGAAATAGAAAATTCGGTTTACTACTTTGCACAAACATTCTTATCTAGAAGTGCTTCCCTTAATCATTTAAAGCAGAATATAGATCTWTTTTTTTTTAAGGGCAAGTCTCAGAAGAAAATCAATTATAATGCATATATACTCAGATGCACACCATGGAATTGCAATGTGTAAATAGAAACAAATAAATACAAAAGATCAGAGRGTAAAAACTAAGGATATGTACATATAAAAGGAGAGCTGATAGTCAGTGCAGCAGCAGACTTGCCGCATCTTCACCAAACCGGGCTGCCCTTGCTGTGGAAAGGAATCTGTGAACCTGAGAAGAAGCTGCAGTATTAAACTCAAAACTTTCTGGTATATCTTGCTGAGAAATAAAGTCCTGTTCTGTTGAGTTCTGAAGACACTTAGCTCCATTTCAGCCTTTTCTGGTTTTGTGCCAGGAATCCGCAGTCACTGAGCACCTGATAAAAATCTTTGAGTAGGTTATCTGTTCCTTCAGCACTGATGCATTCCACACCTCCCATGCTTTCRTAGCTGAATGCAACATCAGCTAGGGTGTAATCCTTCCTTTACTTCACTGGCTTCTGCTAACAGGTTTGCTGTGTGCTAGAATATCCTCAGCTTATTCTAGTCACCTTTCTTCCAGGATGGCACGCTCCCTGAATGAATGGCTATGGCAGCATGAATACTGGCTCCCCCCAGGAATCACCTGGGAAGACATGAAAGAGTCGGAAGATATCCATTACCCTCAGCCTCATGATCTCCTGCTCAGCATCCCTTTTGCCTTAATCCTGGTTGTCATTCGATGTTTCTTTGAAAGGTAAGTTATTTAGTAGTATTTGGGGATTTTAGCTAGAAATCCCTTAGGGTTCATTGGCTCTGAGTTTCACAGAGGTATCTCTACAGATGCTGAATTGGAGCTGTTTCTAGAAGCAGTTTAGCCATAGCTAATGTGGTCTCCATACAACATAATTTGCCCATGGATAACTGAAAATTATCRGAGTATCAGCCATTACCAAGACTGCAGAATAACTCTTTTGTAATGATTTTGAAAATTCTTTAAAATGGTCTTCACTGGGTTGAAAACTGACTATTCCTGATGGCTGTCTGATGAAGTGTTCTTTTGAGATAGTTTAGCAAAAGCTTACAGCAGTTTTTAACCTCAGAAAAAAGAGAAGAAAAATATTTTTTTWAATTTATTCTTTTTGAAAAGTAGTTGCACAAGAAAATAGAAACAGACCTCTCTGTTGGCTAGGAACATCTTTCATCTCCAGAGTCCCTGTGGTATAAGGAAAATTTGGAAAAGTTTCTAAAAGTTGAAATGATTCTGAGCTCTGCTGCGCAATTGTTGTTACATAAGAGCACTGGCAAGAATTTGAGTTGTTATTAAAAACAAATGCATGAATGATTACATAGAGAATAATTTTGTGATGTTACAGCTTGGAATGCAGATCACTTCTTTGTTTAATGTTTAATGTGCATTCTATAAATTGGCTATAAAAAAATTCTATGAATTTTATCCTGCACTCTTGTGGGAACACAAGTGTCTCAATTATTTACATTGATGTGGGAACCAAATGCTGTAAGTAACTGTTAAAGCACAAATGACTCACATTTCTTCCTCAGTGATCTGCAAGAATGGCTGGATGCAATTCCTCAGTAGGTAAGCACTGTCCATCAATGTCTTCAATACACTGTAGTTTGAAGATAGAGATTAACCCTGATGTTAACTCAGCATTGACTAGGACTGTCCGTTTTCATTACCTTCCTCCTGCCACAGTGCTTCTAGCCAGCCTAAATATGTTTTCCGTGTACTTTAGGATGACCAGGTGAGAAGAATCTTATCTTTCCCATGCAAGCACTCCCTCAACTGGGAGAGTTTCCACAGGCCTCGACCTACTCATTTGTTTTAAAGCTATTTTGATCATTAACTTCATCAAATAGAAGCTTTTTGTCACATCCTTAAGAAAAGATATCTCAAGCCTATTTTACAGATCCAGGAAATCTGTAATCCTTTCACTATCTTCCCCATGCAATTTGCAAACCAGTGTTCTGAGGTGGCTTCTTGTTTGTCTGAACTCTCTGCAGGCATTTATTTCAGCATGAAATTTTCCCATTCCTAGTCCTTACTGTTTCACATTCTTCCCTTTATGAATGGGAGGTGTGAATCAAGTCCTCTGCTTCTCCATTTTCTTATATTGACAGGGGACTAACAATGTCTAAAGTCATTTGCACAAAGTTTTGAGAACTGCAAATTGAGATGATGTGTATGTTATTTAGCATTCTCCCTGCAGATGAGCTTGACTTTATAGCTTTGTACATCTGGTCTGTGGGTCAGAATAATTATGGTTTCAGAGAATGTAACTGGGCCACTAGTTTAGTTTTGATGGCTTTAGCTTGGTCTCTGGCAAGTTCTACCCTCACCTATTACTTTCAGCTGTGCATCTGGTACAAGGCTATTTTCTCTTCTCCCTCTTTCTCTTCTCCCTCTAGATGTATTCCGTGTTCCTGGTGATATCTGTTCTAGAATTTCAGAAATTGTAATGTGTAAGTGTCATTTATCCTTGTCTGAACTCCAAGAAAATACTAAGAGGCAATGCAGGAGAAGCCCAGCGCAGTTTCTGCAAACCCTGATTCAGCAAATGCATTGGCTGCTATGTTGACAGTGTTTAATAGTGTCACCTTCTTATTTTGGACATTAAACCTGAGAAGGATCCTGCTTCCTCCAGCATCTTTTTTCTCTCCTTGGCACCTGCTAGCTTCTCAACACTGAGCTTAGAAATWCTGAGATAGATAGCTGCATCTTTTTAATATTTAGTTATTCTGTAAATTAAGTGGTAGCTGATGGAAGAGGACATGAGGACATGCAATAGCTGGGTGCGGCCTGTGAGAATTGAGGAGGTCGTAGGTGCAGCCCTGAGGGAAAAGAAACAACTCACGCCTCTGAAGCAACTTCTCTGTGAGCCWGTTTGCTCTGAGGAAGGTGGGAAAACAGGGTGTTTTCAGTGATGAAGAGCAGAAAGTCCATTATCACTGTAGCACTCGTACTTTTTTTATGTCACACTATTGAGGCAGGGCGCTGAGACTGGTAGGTAATTCTGTCCTGAAAAAGAGGGGAGACTCTCCTCTTCCTCTGATATTTTCAGACTGCCTGTGACAGTGAGACATGTTCAACATCCATAGGGTAGAGACTGATTTTAAACACCAGTATACTTTAACAGAACTTCTCCCTTACATTTATCTGAAAGCGTGGCTGCAGCTTCTTTTGGTTCTATAATGTTCATTTCTTGGAATTCTGTGTTTAAGAAGAAATCATAGATTTTATTGCAAAGTGCTTCTTGCCTGGCAAATATGGAAACTGCAGTGCTTTAAAGCTAATGAAGCAGAAATTTGATAAGCAGAATGTACATACATTTTAATACTGCTGATTTTGGAATTGACTTGTGATTTTTGGATGTTTGGGAGTTGAAAAGAAAGGTCTATGAATCTGAATTCAAATAGTTTCCTAATTGTACTAGGAGAGGTTTTTATTTATAAAATAACTACATGCAGCTGAGATTTTCCAAGACACCCATGTTAAATATCAGCCAGGAGACATTTTCATTGCAAGTAAGTCAAAATTCATCTTGGGCTACATTAGAAGAAATCTGGCCAGCAAGTTGGTGGTTATTACCCCCTTTACTCGGCACCAGTGAGACCATATGTGGGGTACWGTAGCCAGTTTTGGGTTCCCAATTAAAGAAGGAGGAAGGGGAGAAACTGGAGAGGTTCCAGTGAAGGGCTACAAGGTGGTCRGAACCTAGAGCACGTTTTATGAGGAGAGGTGGAGGGAGCTGAGTTTGCCTACTCTAGTAAAGAAGGGGCTAAAGAGCAGTTGGCCTATAGCTATATGAAGGGCAATCACAAAGAATTTGGAGCAAAACTCTTCTTTGTAGTGTCAGGTAGTATAACAAAGAGTGAAGGGCACAAACTGCAACTTGGAAGATTCAGGTTGGACATTAGGAAAACTGTCTCAGAAGGTGGCGTCYTTAAGACTCAGCTAGACCACAAGTTTGAATAACTTACCGGAAGCTGCAGGAGGGAAAACAAGATGCCAAGTTCCCCTTGCCTGGATTTTCCTTTAGGCTCAYTCTGTTCCTCACCCATGAGTGTGGGCCCAGAGTCCGTTTCAGCGCTGGTGGGTAGGAGGCAGTAGCCCACAGATGGATGCTGTTTGACCAATGCCCTCCTATTTAAAATCAGAGAAATTCTCAGAAGCGACCTTCCTGCTGCTTTACCTTGAGGATCCAGAGTAAGTGCTAGGTGRTGTGTATTCATCACTCAGCTTAATTAGAATGTAGGGTTTGGGCTCTGTTTGATGTCACGGAAGGCAGTAGGTGTGAAGAATTGAGTTGTTTTTCAAGAAGTTTGTGAATGCAACCGTTGCTAGGCATGTGCAATATTTAGCTCAGGTCTCCTTCACATTTTCTTTCAAGCTACTGCTGTGGGCTCCCACTTTATTCTCTGCTTTACCATTTCCCTGTATTTTTTTTCTTTTTTCTTTCTTTTTGAGTCTTTATGTTGAAGTGAACAATGATTTGTGCATCTTTTTGAAGATGCATATATCTTCACTGCAGTCTTGTGGCACAGGAGAAAACCTCTAGTGTTGTATAAACTGAGAAGTGAAGATAACAAAAGGAAAGATGATGTTACAGGCACAGATTGCCTAATTCATAACCATTTGATTTAGTTTTAATCCATCTTGCCAGAGCTGTACACACTTTCCAGTGATTGGCAAACTGCCAGTTAAATACTACACACTGGATTTGAGACCTTTCAGAAAAGGGGATTGATTTCTGTCAGGACTGACACTCTCATAGTTGTTGTCTGCAGTGGTTTACCTGGATAAAGCAGGAGCCCCACTGCTGTAGAGGTTTCCTTTCAAATCTTGTCATGAAAGCACAGCAAAGTAGCTTTTGAAAATTGCTGGTTATAGAAAGCCATGTGTTTCATTTTTAAAACTAATTTGATCATAAAGTCATGTTCCATCAGCACTGGACAGCAGAAAATAGAGCATAAAGAAATCTAGAACAGTAGTTAGGTCAGATTTGCTACTCCCCTCATGATTAGAAATCCACACTGAGCCCCAGAGAGGGAACTTGGAGTCCTATAATTGTGATTTCTGAACTTCTGGGCTCCTGAGTCATCTTTTCAAGTATTCAGCCATACTGTCTGGAAACTTTTAGTTTTCAGTGAAAGATTAGCTTCTAAGGTAGCTTTCGGATTCCAGCAATTTTGGCTTCAGGAGACATCCAGCTTTTTCAGAATTAACAACCTGAGTCTAAATATGCCTACAGTAAGGATAGGTGTGTTTTATGGAGATACTATATTTTATGGAGGAACTTACTTGAAGATTGTGGTGTGAATATTCAGAGGAAACATGGCCCTTTACAAACATCCCCGTACCTCACTTCAGATGCAAAGCAAGCTGTTGACTTTTTTACTACAACAAAGTAGGTTTTATATTTAGAATAAAACCTTATGGAAAGCACTTCCCTGCACAAATTTTTTACCTTGAGAAGAGAATAAAAGAGCCAAGACCAAACTGACACAATTTCTTAAGTAGGCTACCAGGAAGCATTCAGGTAGAATAAGGATGAGTTTATGTCATCTTTGTATTGGAGTATAAAGCAACAGAGATTTGTACAGTCCATATCCTTGGATTTCCACTTGCACTCAGAACCAGCCTGTGGGCATTTGAGGGATACAGCCAAGTCCAGTCAGAATTGCTACTTAGTACCCTTGATTTTCAGTGCACATTACTGAGCTCTTAAATAAGTGGTGTAGTGTGTTTGAGTCTCATTCTTCATCTGAATCCAATCCAGTTGATTCGGACTCGTTTGTCAGAACCTCCTGGCTTCTGCTGGAGACAATGGGTATTTGTTATTGCTGCTGTTAACAGTGCTTGGCAGTATGAATGAAACAAGTGAGAGGGAAAAACAATACAAAACTGTCTGTCGTGAAGGTAAAAAGCAGTTTCTGTCTTCCTTCTCGCTAATCTTGGATACTGATCTTAAGATACTGATTGATTTCAGTCTCTGTATAGGAAAAGGTTACACTGATGTTAAGAGAATAAAAGCTTAATAATTTATCCAGTGGATTGTGCAGGAGTCAGGGTAAATGCTGCAGCAAAGGACTATTTGACTAATGTCTCATTTAAACATGCATTCATGCTTAGAGGCACAGTAACTCGTTCAGCTGCTGCCTGTCTCATCCTAGCAGTAGTTGCAGTTTGTGTAATTTAACAGATATGTGTGTGTGTGGGGGGTCCATTTAATAATAGTGTTATGGTGTAGTTCCAGCCCTATATATTGATTATTGTTAAAAATAGATGCAAGAAATGTAGAAAAAAGTTCCCTGAAAGCTATAGACTTTGGACCACCATATACATTTTCTATGGTCTTGTGATTTGAGTCTATTTGATTCCAAAGCTAAATGCACAAATCTGAGCAAAACTTCCATGCATTTTACTAGGAAACAGTAACAGTGATAGCGTAGTTCCTTGTACTCTTTTCACCCACAGAGTGGATACCAGGTGTGCCAAGAACAGGTGACTCTCTCTGCAGTTTCCCTGTGTGACCTAGTGGCACTGAACCCACTAAGGACAGCTGGAGGGGTTTTTCATTATAACATGGCCACTGGAATTGTGTTCTGTCTCAAAGACCATCTACAGAGGTCACAGATAACCCTTTGTCCGTGCACTGAACTGTGTTGTTGTTTATTCCCATGTCTGCCAAACATGTAGAGTCTGAGAATAGTTCTTGGGTTATTCCCTCTTCCCATAGACATTCTTAGAGACTTATATCCCCATGGAGCCCATATGCAGCAACATGCACTTTTCATGCCTGCTGTGAGGGTTGAAGGTTGTCAGATGAGTGTCAATGCCTCAAGGACCAGTGAGGATCAGCAAAGAGGGTGAACTACATAGATGGCACAATAAATTGTTCTGCATTTGTGACCTGACATCAGCTTTGGCCATAATGCTGCAGAGAGCGCTGAAATAGTTGGCTTTCTCATCCTTTGCAAGATGCTTGCTTTGCAACAAAGCCTCAAAGGGAGAGGAGGGGAATTTGGCATCCAGTTTGCATTTGAGAAAGGGAGCCTCCTTGACAATGCACAATACAGCAAAAAAATSGTCTCTATCCTGTTGTGCAATAGTGGAAGTTAAGGACAGGCTGCTCAAGCTCTATAGCCATTTAGGCCAAATTTTGGTGTCTGAAGGCTCAGGACCTACACATCATTTTACAGAGTGTTAAAGTATAGGGAATGAATGAAGAGATCATAAACATGGTCATATTCACAAATGAAGTATGTTCTTAACAGGTACACAACAGTGAATCAGTTTAACTTTGTTTCCTATCCATAGATGCTTTTATACAAATTTGTTATTCTAAAACCTGTTACAGATTAATTATTTAAATGAAATGACAGTGGATTTGTTTGATAAAGTAGTTGAAAGATACTTGAGAATTTCCACATTTCTCTGGCTCAATTGATGTTTAAGTATTTTCCATCAAGTGGAACAGTATAAACCTGAGATATTTACAACATATGTTCCAAAACACCTTCCTCCATGGTCAAGATATTCCATTGGCAATTGTGGACTTGTATCTTCTGAGGTATAAGACAGAACTGCACCAAACTGCACATCCTGGAGAAGTGCTCTCACCATTGGTCTACAAATGGGACAGTTGATGCTATCACCTTTTTCTCTATTTTTGAGTGGTGCTTTCATCTTAATTCCTAATGTATTAATTTACTTTTGTTCAAATTCCAAAAGTGAATGGAGGAGTGGAAGAAAAAAAAAGTTAAATTATTTCTAATATACCAGCTCTGGAGGCCTCTACAGGAGGAGTATTCTTGCAATGTGGGGAGTATAGACTTAACGACGCTTCATAATTAATCCATTTAGTTTTAATTTCATCAGATTTTGTGCATGACAATTTGTTCTTTGGTGATTACTGAAAAAAAATGCCTTGGTGTGAACTTTCCCATGTAAAGATTTAAGTGAGAGAAGCTATCTTCACTTGTTCATTAATGAAGAGAAAGAGACTTGGGATGAGAATCAGCTCACTGACTCTTTCCTTATCTAGATGTGGAAGTTACACAACTTAGTGCTTGGGCTTTCTTCTCACATCTTTGTCAGAGCTGATGAGCTGCTGTGATAAGACTATCCTTGCAATTAAAATGGTGAATCTGTGATGCTGAAATCAGTGCAAGCATCATTCTCTTAGGGTTGTGCTTGGAAAAAGATTCAGCTGAAGAATGAGTCAGAGCATACAGCCAACATGTACAGACCTCCCTGAGGAAGAATTTCAGAACTTGATTTCCTAACGATTTTCATAAAAGTAGGATTGTTCCCATAATTCACAGTTAAATTCAAAACATCATCAACAAAGTGTTTATAACTGGTTAATTATACTCTGTTTTCATCAACTGCAGTTGGCTTGCTTCTGCTATAGAAAAGAAAGAAAAGAAGCATTAAACAAAATTAAGAAATCAGTCAGGATAATTTAAACAGGTTTCCACTAAAAAGTTTGTTGGAATGCTGTCCTGACACCTGGCAGGGATATTCTCCTTCCCTCTAATGTGTCTGGCAAATTTCAGGCCAGACAGTTTCCAAATCAGAGGAATAAGAAGCTGGAGTAAAGCTCTTCTTGAACAACAGAAACTGATTACATCTTCATCTTCAGATGAGCTTTTGTTAAATGACTTAGCTTTAAAAAAAAAGAAGGCCCACTTCAAAGAATTACCCAATGTAAGAACCAAGACCTAGTGCAGAGCTTAAGACAAATGTTTTCTCAATTTCTGTGTACTTGTGGTTATCTTTGAAATACTATGTTGTTCTTGGCACAGGACCAGCTGGTCTAGTACTACTATTAACCCCTTTGATATTAAAGAAATCATAAAATATAATTGTAATATTTCTCAAGAGCAATCAAAGTTAAAAAACAAAAACTCTAATGATAGCCTACATTCCTCTGCCCTACAGCAGTCTGCAGGTTGCAGCAATGTCAGGACGCTGCTGCTCAGTTTCACTGAAACTAATCAGAGCTTACACTTAGCTTTTGGGATACCTGTGTGGTTTTTTTGTACTTGGAAAATAGCCAGTAAGCACAGTGACCTGAACCCCTCTTTCATGCTAGAAACATATCTTTCTCAACATTCAAAGGTGTCTTTGAATGTTCTGGTAGCCAGTCATGCCAGAGGAATTTCCCAGAAGAGCGGAAACAGAACTGGTATATAGGCTCTGGAGCTGGCTGTGCARAAGAAAGGTAGAAATCAGCTGTTACATGAGTGAGTAAAACATGCAACCACTCTATGTTTTGTGTCATAGTATAATAGCAATTACAACATTCCTTAGGTAGGTGCTCTGTTGGTAAAATTTCTTTTGATTCCTGTAAATTAAATTAAGGAACAGGTTCTTGAAAAGAAAATTTCCAAAACTCCCTTCTGAAAGGTTGCTTGATCTAGGGTTGTCCATAAACACATGAGCCTATGGAAGGCAGATTGTATGGCTTGATGGGACATACTCTGTCATGAGGACCACAAATACCCACACCATATAATCACAGTMATAAATGTATCACATGGTATTTTTAAATAAATTAGCTTAAGACACCTACTTAATGAAGTAGCTTCCACAATGTTTTTGCTCCAATGGAAAAAAAAGAGATATTGTTCAATGTCTGAATCTTTTAGGGGTAACTGGATCCAAGGAAGCTTGGATCTCTGCACTTGCTACCTTTGCATGGTGATCATCAGCTTGTAACTGTCCTCAATACTGATTATAGTTGCTAACCCAATAACTGTTCAGGGGAGCTGTTAGCACTTTGAGCAAAGAGTTTCTATTTAAAAATGCAGAGATAAGTTGTCTTGAGATTTCGATGTTGCAACAATGCTGAAAAAAATGCTTCTGGGCAGGCACCCTGCTCTTTTTTGCTAATAAGATAATTGCATACCACTGGTGGCATGTAAAAGGTAGTGATTAATAAAGAACAACTAATTCTCCGTAAAGACAGGGAGCAGGGAGATAATTTGGGCCTTTTTTGAAATTTTGATTTGCTGAGTTTCCTGTTTGTGGAATGCCTGTGCAATGCTTCACTTTACACTGTTAATGAGGGTGTTTCCTACAGCCAAGGAAGAGAAAAATCTTTGCGGTGGAGAAGTTGAATTGTTGAGCACAGAAATTCTATGCCTAGGTTTGTTACCTTTTGGTAATTTTTTTCTGTATATGCACATATTTTTAATTACATGCAGATATTTTTCATTGTATGCAGATATTTCATTGTTTCAGTATGMATTACTGAAAATGTACAGCTAGCATAACTACCCATTTCTTGTAATTAGCTTTCTAGTTGCTATGTTCTTACAATGCAACCAGTGTTTGACTTGCATTATGAAAAACTGGGAAAAGATCTTCCAATAAAGACCAAGTGACCTCTTGCTTCAAGAGGATATTTTTTCAGCATTAAACCCACATATCCATTAGAGCCTCCACCTTGATTCTGAGCCCAGTCCTTAATTCAAGTGGGTGCCATTATATTCAGTGTTCTGCATGAAGCAATGAACAACATTTAGGCCTTATCATCAATCTTGTACTCCACATAAGTTGCAAGCAAGCCAGAGACCAGTGGCAGGTCTGCTTCTTTGCCAGCCTTGGCTTCATGCCATAATCCTGGACACTCAAGCACAGTGGATTTGGAAGTTAACAAAGCAGGATAGTAGCATTTGCTAATGTTATTCAAATTTGTGTATTACAGCACAGTCTCCAACACAGTAGACTATAATTTCCACTGTTTGTGCTGCAAATTCTTTTTCATAGTTTCTCTGTCTGCCTCATCTGTTTGACATGATACTTGTGCTTAGACTTAAAATTGTGAGAGGAAGCTGCTCTGTATGACACCCCCGTGTTCTACAGTGCTGCAAAACAGCTAGGAGAAATCACTACTCTGTATATTCTTTTCTTGGCTGAACCTTTTCTGTTTCTCTTACAGAACCATAGCCCTGCCCCTCAGTGGCAAACTGGGTGTGAGAGACAAGTTGAGACCAAAAGCTCAGCCCAACCCCATGCTGGAAGCATTCTACAGTATGCGCTGCAAGAACCCAAAAGAGGCAAGTCCTTTATTCCTCTGCTTCCCTCTAGATTTAGTCCTCATATCTTTAGCCAAAAAAAAATCACATTTGGAATCCTGAAGTTTGGTAACACCACTTGTATTTGGAAGCTCAGCAAAGCAGCAGAAACCACTACAGCACTGACTGCCTGACACAAGCCAGCTGCAGAAGTCATTCTGCAAATGCCATCAAACATCAGTTCTGTTTTTGAATGTGTAGGAGTAGCAGCTTTCTATATGTTGCATTAAAAAAAAGATATACCTCAAGCTTTTAGGGACCAGGAACTGCTCTCCTTAAGGAAATAATTCTAACAGATCCTAGTTCCTTTTGTGTTTGCATTGTACATGGATTCATTTCCTGTATTAGGAAACTACAGTATCACTGGCACATGAAATCACTTAAATAGATTCTCACGTTGCCAGTCCTTACAGTTACCAGACATGGATTGCTTGATAATCCTAGTTCTCAGATGGGTCACTCTGTTTCRTGGTGAAATCCATGAGTTTGAGACTGGCCTTTCAGGAAGCCAGCTRAAGTCTTGGCCATCATCACATACACAGTGCAGAGCATCAGAAAACTGTGGTCACAAATGGTGGGTAGTTTTCCTGTGGGAGATAAAAAGAGTGATCTGGAAGATCTTGGCAGGAGAATCCAGGATCTAATGGCTGCAGCTGAGAGAAAAAGCATTGGCAGGACTGTGAAGTGTGAGGCTGTATTAGCATTTAACCTTGTCTGTGAGGTCCCTGGATGCAACTCCTGTGGTAGGGATGGGAATCAGATTCCCTTCCAGCTGCTTTTTGCAGGCTTTCTTGGCTTTGAAGCAGTGGCTATTTACCATTACCAAGTCCTATAAGCAGGTGGATTAGGGTTCTGTTCCCAGTGGGCAATCCTTCTGCAAAAACATTACCGCATTGACAAGGCTGTTGCGGCATGATTCTTACTGTGATGGGAGCCCTAGAAGTCTCAGATTCAAAGCAATATAACAGGTCAGGAATAGAAGCTAAAATAAAAATACAGGCATTCATCTGGCTTGCACAGCAAGTTTTTTCTGCAGCAGTGGGAAAGAATGTTCTCATGAATACTTGCCAGTAAGATGGTCCATGACTTTCCTACTGCTTGTCTCTGAGACATCTGCAAATTTCTCAGTAAAACTACTCCCATTGCGGATATCTAAGTCAAGGCCTAGCTTGTAAGTAGGCTGTGCACACAGAGGACAGCTTTTTCCAAACCCATGTGGCACTGAATGAACAGAAGCGTGTACTTTGGTCCCAGAGAATCTGTGATATCAGAGCGGATGATGAGACTTCTGATGTCAGTGTTACACAGAGGAAAGAACTATCCAACTGACTCCTGCCTTGCTCTCTCAGTTCACCAGTTACACCTCATCCAGTCTTCTAACTTCCTTCCTCTCTCACAAGCTCTTAAATTCCTCCTTACGAGTCAGCTTTAACTTGTCCCAGATGAGATTTTGCTGTTCCCAGCTGCCCTCTCCTTGGGAGGCATACAGCATTATGGAGGATTTGGAGAGATAAATGAATCTCCATTAAAGATAAATCAAGCTGCAGGTAAATCAAATCTCCATTTGATTCCACCTCAAAAGTAGAAGTCACTAAGTGAAAGTGGTAAGAAGCATATTTGAAAAAGGTGAATGGACATTCTAGAGTTGAAACTGGAGAAATTCACATCAAAAACAAAATGCAAAGTTTGAACATTAGCATTAATAACCTTTTTTTTCCCCCAGGCATGTGAAAGATTTTCCATTATCTAGGATTTTTATACAAAAATGGACAACTTTCTAAAAGATGCCTTAGTTTAAACAGACTTGGGCTTGCCAGGAAATACCAGCTGGGTTCTTTGCACTGGGCTATGTTGTGGATCAGACTCTGTTGCGGTGTTGCCCCATTTGACCTTCAAACCTGAATCTGAATCTTGCTTCCTCACCTGTTTTTTAGGGTGAGCTGATCAATTTAGCCAAACAGTGTGACCTGCCAGTCAGAAAAGTGGAGAGGTGGTTTCGGCGCCGGAGGAACGTAGACCGACCAAGTCTATCAAAAAAATTCTGTGAGGCCTGGTGAGTGCTGGGAGCACAAGCCTTGAGTTGTGTGGGTCTTTCAGTGGGGCTGAGCTCTGCCTCCTATCCTGCCGTCCACTTCTACATAGAAAAGGTCTTCGCTGCTCCACCTAATCCTTCTCCTACCCTACTGCTGCTTCTTTGTTACTGAATCACTTCTTGCTGTTCCTCCTTTTATTCAAGACTCTTCACTCCAGCCTCACCTTTATTCCTTATAGAGGCCCTGTTTCTGGCTTTTTAAGACTGGCATTCTGTCTTGAAACAGGATCATATGCTGAAAAATTCCCTTCTGTTTTGCTCTTTACTTCTTCCTGCTGTTTTGTTGCTGCTTTAGTGCCTGCAAAATGGTCCCGTGACTCCACTTTGCTTCACTGCAAGCTGATTGCTCTGACTGCATCCTCCTTGTAACTTCTCTCCCTCTTATTGCTTTCAATACATTGGGCTAGATTGTTATCTTCTGACAGCTGAGCTCAGCTTCCTGAAAACAAACAAACAACAAAAAAAAGTACCATTTTATAATGGCAGAAAAAGGGGCCTATGTARAAGCTTATATTTTCCAAGGAGCAAAACTTTTCTTGAAAATGCATGTGTAGAAATCCTCCTAATTATGTGGAGGCATAAGGAGGTCTGGCAAAAGAGGACTATCATGGAGTTCCTCACTTTTTAGGTACTTAAGTAGAAAAAAATAAATCTCATGTCAGTCACTTTTGTAAATGCTAGTCCTAGCTAAGCTTTCCAGAAATGAAACACAACAGTAGCTCTGATAGGCTTCAGCTGGAAAGAAGTTTATAGAACACTTATTTAGCACCAAGCTTTGAAGCCCTGATGACCCAACATGTGACACACACAGAGCTGAGGCCTAAAATTGTACGGCTCTCTGAGCTCCTGGGCTGTCACCCACTGTCTTCATTTCTAGGCGGTCTTGCTGAGCTGGGCTTGTCTCCCATCAAAGGCTAGACCGGATGATCATCTGAGTTCTTTTCCAGCAAGAAATCAAAGACTGTGAAAGATCTCTAGAAAACTGTTCTACACTAAATGTCCTTACAGAAGGGCTTGTGAGCCTGGTGAGCAGTTCCCATCTTTATCTCTTTGATCCTATGGGGAGGCCCCACTTGTTTATCACACTGCCACAAGGACTTCTGCAGTATTACCCTGAGCTTGTCTTAAATCTTAAAATCTGAGAGTTTACACAATGAATCTGTAGCACCACCCAGTGACTGATTTTACACAGCATTTAGAGCAGTTCTCATACACGAGGTGAGCAAGGGATAGAAATGGATCCAGAATGCAGAAGCCCATTCATCAGAATCCTCAGAATCTTTTGCCAAAAGGTTTCARGTTAGCCCCTCTTGGAAATGTTGGCTTTAGCTCTGCTTTCCACTGAGAAGGAGGATTCTCCTGAGCCTGCCTGACATGCCAGATTTTTGAGCTGCTGCTCTGCAATGCTTGTAAGGGAGTAGGTTCTTCCAGGAAGGCCACAGAAATGGAAGAACAACCACTAAATACCTACAGTGGCATTCATCTGACCAAAAATGTTTATCTACAGGATAGGCATCTTGTGCTCCRTTTAATACTCAACCTTTAATTCAAAACTGCTAACTAAAAATCCTAAATGAAAAAGATGAACACATTATTTGTTTGTAATATCCCACATAGCAGCCCAGTTACAATGCTTACAAAAGCTGTGGGCAAAGAGTTGAAAATAAGCCATGCTTAATCTATTTCCATCAAGATCAAATCTAAATTCTTACTCCTTGCACTCAGCTGACTTGAAGTAAATACTTTTCTGACTCAGCTTACTGAGGATGGTGTCCTTTTACCTGCTCTGTTTCATCTTTTGCAGTATGCAGAATGAATGTCTTTTTGATGTGACATAGTAGATTTGTATAGATTATGTCTTTCTTGAAGCTCCCAGAGGTTTCATTCACAGATAAAATCTCATGTTCTCAAAATTTGGTTATCTCAGATTTGTTATGGAGATTTTTGCTAAGTAAAGGASTGCTTTACACTCTTTTACTTCTTTGAAGATTCATTTCCTGTATTTGTTTATTAATAACTCCTTGATTCAGCTGGGGTAAAATTCCCCTCATTCCTTACTGTGTGTCTGTATATTTGGTATGAAGTGCCTCTGTCCACTGAACTCTATTTTATATTAATGTACATTGACAGACATATTTTATGTGGGATTAATATGTGTGGTTCATTACCAGCTCCTGACTGAGATCAAACATGACAGTAATCAGCTGTTTTACATGAATTTAGCATGCCTAATCTCCAAAAACCCAAGAGAGTGATTGTTATTATTCAACTTTTACATATGTATCTAGTAGTGCTGGGAAGGGYTGGGGTGATTCTCTGGGTGCTTTTGGTCAAGGAAATTCTCGTATTTTCTACAGTCTCTAAMGCAGAAGAATTGTTCATTTTGAAGTCTGTTGAATGTGCTAGAGACATGCAGAGTAACACTCCTGTTATCCTCTGGACAGACTTTGAACATTTTGATGTATTTCTTTGACTTCAGAATGTTATTCTTYGAATGAATGTCTGATTGATACACAGATTTGCAACTTCGTGGTTAATGGAATTCTAACATACTTTGTTTTGTTTGTTTCTAGCTGGAGGTTTACATTTTACATCATTTCTTTCTTCACTGGACTTGCTGTCCTATATGATGTGAGTATACAAGCAGTGTCACCTGCTGATCTGCCTCATGAATGCCTGCTAGAATAGCAGGTTTCATTATCAAACCTCTCCATTTTGACCTTTTTATATAGGACTGCCCACCAGGTATATGCTYTGCACAGCACACAAACGTATTGAAGCAGGCTTAATTTAGGATATTTCTTTTTCTTGGATTTAATGAGTAGTGAATGCTTTTGGTACAAATGGCACTACTCCAACAGAAAGAGGCTGAGGCTTGAGTGACAAGGATTTTAATCCCTATAAGCACAAAAAAAGAGAATGGAAGCCCTGTATGTACCATGTGTGTGCTGATACCACAGCCACTGAGCTATGGTATCAGCTGGGACTAGCAACACCAGTCATCCTATAGCTGTGTTTTAGAGGTTCCCCTAGCTCTTTTGCTAAACCCAAATCCTCATCTGAGCTTTGAGTCTTCTATACTGAGACCTTTTTAGAGGTTAAATAAAGGAAAATCTGCAGATTCCAGAACAGCGGGCCTAAACTATGCTTATAACTCCTCATTACTGTAACAAATGAGGACTTTTTGACCTTAGCAGATGTAGATCTTTCATTCTTTATAAAATTTTCAAGTCTGAATTTAATCCACTAGGAGTGTGGGGATTCCAGGATGAAATTGCTGAGGAGTGAAGGTTTCTAAATCCCAACTACAGTGTTTTGTGGATCTGTACACCAAAACAGAAGGATATTCTGTGAGGCCAGCTATGAAAGTTTGGTATGCATGACCTGTTCAGCACCATACAAGACACCTGTGGCCATAGAAGTGGCAAAATCCTGTTGATATGCATGTTATCTGACCAGTCTAACAATGAGAGATCATCTTCTCTTTTCCTGGAAGTCTTTTCTTCATTCTGTACACACTGCTAGTTTCCATTAAAAAAATGAGGCATCAGACAACAGTTCTAGATTCATCCCTAGAACCTCCAAACAAGTTAGGGATCCTGTAGCAAAATAGCAGATGATCATGTTATATTTAAAAGAAGGACAATTAATTAATGTGACAGGGCATCTTCACTTCTGACATTTCCTGACGTTCGCATGTTGAGTTTGTAATATGAGTAGTATTTTAATATGCGTTTATTTTCATGAAACATCCTCATTTCTTTTGAAAAAAAAGCAACCGTTAAAAATTAAACTCTGTCTTAGTAGCTTTAGACTCACTACATAAAACTTAGCTCCAAGAGTCAGTGAAATAGCAGGTTGAAAGTTGTCTCACATTAGGCTGCCAGAAATCAGATTTGTTTGCTGATAGCAGAGGAACAATTAAGTTCAGGCATCTGAGATTCCTTTCTGGATTAAGGAAGATGGTGTGCTATATTAGTTTCAGAGTGTTTTGCTCCATCCTTTCTAATTCCACATCACACATCTTTCCTGGTTCCTTACCTGCATTTGCTCTAAGTCCTGCACCCCATCCTGCTCCCAACCAGCAGCAGACTGTCTATTGCATACTGCTTCTGATTACCACTGCCCCCTCCTTCCCTTCTGCATTGCTTATGTACCAACAGGTGCTCAGCAGGAGAACAGGAAATGTTGTCTTCCTGCTTTAGGYTTTGGTATCTGGAGCCCTGTGGAACTGTTACTGAAAATTACCTCTACAGCTGTGATGTAGAATACCATCCCTGTACAGACATGCTTGCTCTTGTCAAATCTAGGCACTGCGGAGGGTCAGAGCATGCTCCATGCAGGAAAAACTTTTGGAGACCTCAGCTGCCAATTTTCTATGAAAATTTCTAAGCTGCCAAGTTTCTATCACTACCAAGTTTCTATAAAGTGTAAATAAAGCAGGATTTTTCCAGAGATTCATTACTTTACAGGCTGCAGCATGATATTCACAGAGCAAAAGCATGTTCCTGATACACTGTGGTCCAAACCATAGAGATTCTTAATGAAATAGTTGTAAGAATATTTGAATATATTCAAAATATATTTTCCCAACACTTGAACTTGAAAAAGGTTACAAACAAATTGGCAGAAATTGTCTGTAGGCTTTTTTTTTTTTTTTTTTTTTTTTTTAAGTGGAAGTGGATTTACAGCATGTGAAATTTCAGCTCAGTAGTCATGAATTGGCAATGTCACAAGCAACTGCAAATTCCTGTAGTGGAAGTCTCTTGGCAACTTAATTCCAGACAGCACTACCAGCTCTGCCTATAACAAAACATAATAAAATCTGAAATAGTAACAAGCAGAAGGAATTAGGCAGCTTGCAAGAGAACAATTCCTCTGGCATTCTCATATTCATATTTTATTTTCTTTCCAGAAACCTTGGCTTTGGGACCATAGAGAGTGCTGGACAGGATATCCACAACAAGTAAGTCATCCAGGATCCAGGAGGGAAAATTGTTATAATTCATATATTGTTTTTCGATCTCTTTCCAAAATCAGGTTGTGTTAATGACAAAAGAAAGGGCACTGAATTAAATTCAAGCCAATGAGCCCCAAGAATTAAAAAACAGACTCTTGTCTAGCCAGAACATTTTTGTATCTGTCATAATCTAAACACAATAGAGGAGGAATCGGTAGAGCAGGAGTATCTGCAGAAGTAAAAGGAAAGCGAGGGGTCTGACCAGATAAACCAAGAAACTGAAAAACATGAGTCTTCCAAGGATGTTTAGTTTGTAGAGGAGATTGAGGCCAGAGAAGGACATATTGTCTAAGGAGAATAATTGAAGACTTGGTGGAGAGTGCTTAAAGTAGAGGCTGTGCTCTGAATAGTAAGATCTTTCAGCTGTACTGAAGAATCCTATCCTCAGTGTTCCCCTAGTGGCTCTTTCCCCAGTGGAACTGGCAGAATGGCCAGTTGTAATAGCACATCATTCCCATTAAGTTCAGAGGATGTTGTCTTACAGTTTTACAATGTATATTCTCTATTTTTTTCACATCAGCACTGTGAAAAGCTATCCAGAGGGCTGGAAAGCACACATCTCTTATCAGCCCGGACCAGAATAACCTCAAAGAAAATTGCCAGCTCCTTGGTCATCAACACAAGGGGCAAAGATAGCAACAAAAACCCAGGTACTTTTTTGCCCAGATGCCTCCCTGGCTATTCATACTTCCATAACTGAGAAATTGAAAGGGTTAGAATGAGAGATTCTCCTACTGAGCACTGCTCTACCTTTTCCTTTATATTTTTTTTGTGCTCTAAATTCTCTAGAGAAGACAACTATAGCCTGTTGTATAGCAGCAGCCTTCCTATGTCTTACTGCTATGTATGCCACAGCAGGCACACAGAAAGGAGCTAAATTTCATTGAAGTGAAAAAAAATGATTTCAACTTCTGAAGAGGTTTTTCTGTACCATTAGAGCAGCTGTTTGCTACAGGCTTGATTAGTATTATGAAGAAATCAGTCAGAATACTGGGTATTATCTCATTGCTGCTCCAAAGGTGGACAGTTCYGGTTTGCTGCAGCCTCTAGGACAGCGTGCTTGGCAGCAGGAGGCAAGAATCATTGGACACTGTGGATCTGATACAGTGGGACTGGTCCATGCAAGTTACCCGAATCTCATGAAGATTTGGAATACTCCCCTGACTTTTATCTCATTGGAAGTATTTTCAGGATGCTGTGGTAGGACCAAGGGAATCTGAGCTCATGTAAGAGCTAAGAAGAGCAAAGGGAAAGACAATTTAGTATCATTAGCTGAATTAAAGTTGTCCTGAGTAGCTTGAATCTGCCTTTTATGGGATGTGTGTCAAGTGTGTCAAGAGTGTGTTGTTCTGCAAGGGAAAGTGAACTGGGAGCCAAAGGTGACAGTAGAACAGTCAGGGAAATTGTCCTCTCACACGGGGCACAGTCCACAGGAACAGAGCAAGAATAGCAGAACAGGTCTGGTCTGGAACCAGAGTCAGCCATGAGTTCAGATCACCAGACAAGTCTGTARTGATGAGACAGCACCAGCACCAAGCCAATGAATCCAAATTCTGAAGTACAGAACTAGGCACAGCATTCCTATAACATAATTCAGGCAGGGACTGATGGCAAAGACCTGAGCTGAAATGCAGCTCCTGAGTCAAAGGAGGAGGTCCTGATGAGATTTCTGACTCTGTTTCTCACAAAGCTCTTCTCACAACAGTGTCATACAAGGTTACACAGCTGCACCATACCAGAACTGCCCTTAAACACAAACAGCTAAACCCCCAGAATGGAGGGAAGAGTTGGCACAGCCTGTTGCTACATTCAGGGCCCTGACAGTGTGATTGAAAGTCCTGTGAAGCTGATGGAAAGGTTCCTAGCAACTTAGTGCGCTTTGGATTGCTTTCACAGGATCAGAGAATCACAAAATAGCTAGGATTGGAAGACATTTCTAAAGATCATCTGGTCCAACCTCCCCACTCAAGTGAGGTCAGCTAGAGCAGCTTGCCCATGTCCTTCTCCAGTACAGTTTTGAATATCTCCAAGGATGAAGACTTGACAACCTTTTGGGGCAACCTGTAATTCATTATTTACCTCTTCCAATCCAAATGCCTGATAAGTGTTTCTGTCAGGGTAATAGTTTCCTCTGAATTATCCTCCAGGGAGCCRCCATGCACAGTATTTTAAAGTACTAGAAAATCCTGGATAAGAAATCAAAATTTTCATTAACTGAAGAAGAGGCTGAAGGACAACTGAATCACACTACCAACATGAAGTGAAGAAAGGCTGTGCTCCAGAACTGTTGGGCCTGTTAGACAAAGCTAGAACAAGACCCTCTGACTGTACGTTGACATCTGCAAAGCTATAAGGGGAAATACAACACACAGCTTTAACAATATGACCCACTGGAACAAGAATGGAATAAATGAGTGAAGAATGAGTTAGTATCTTTCAAGCTGAGTCTTCAAGCAATCTTTCTGCTGTTGCTCAAAGGCACAAATTTTAGCAGTGAATCTGTAGTGCCAGATAAAATTTGAAACAGGTGGTGTTTTAATAGGAATGGAAGACTAAAGGGACCACTCAGGTCTTTGTATCCTGCCTTGTACGTTTGCAGTACATGTCTTTTCCAGGAATATCCAAGTCATCCTAAGCCATGCAACGCTTTTTAACACCTATAACAGAACAGATCGAAACCAGAGCTCTTCCAACCCTTGTTCTGTCTTACATAATGGGTTTATTACTGTCTCTCCCTTTGTGTTGCAGCCTCTTCAGCCCTCTCTGTTCTGGTATTACTTGCTGGAGCTCTCCTTCTACTGCTCACTTGTCTTCACCCTGCCCTTTGATGTGAAGAGGAAGGTGAGTGACAGCCCCATGGAAGAGTCAAGCACAATCAAGATCCAAGCCTAACAGGCTGCACTGATTATAGAGATAGGGAAAGAGATGAATCTCTGCCAGTTACACTGCAGGTGTTCCTGTGGGCCAGTGCCCCAACAGCTTCAAGATTGCATGGGTATAGACTAGCATAAGGCTGGGAATATACCTTTATAAAGGGAAAGTGGTTGGGAATCTTCATCAGAGAGGCTGGGTGTATGAGCTGAATGTGTGAATAGGTAAAGCATGCATGTGGGCAAAGAATGGAGATGGGCATTGCTATGTGGCAGAAGGGAAGCTCTATGTGTCAGAATTTATCCATTTTGAATCACCAGCTGTTATTATTCCATCTTCTGATTTAAGCTGTCACCAGACCACTACTGATATGAAGGGGGAGAGAACTTCTTTGTTGTGAAATCCTCAGTTTACACCATAAACTCATTACTCTTAGGTCTCTTGGTTGCCTACATTTCTAGAATGTGTCTGGTAAAAAGTTATATGGATTAGACCTTACAGTGGGAGGTTTCTTACTTAACTGGGTGTAAGGGCAGAAAGGTTTTATTGCTGCTGCAGGAATCATGCTCTAACCAGGGAGAAGGAACAATGTGAATCTTACTCTCTCCTGTCCCCTTTCTCATCAGGACTTTAAGGAGCAGATAGTCCATCATGCTGCAACAATCTTCCTGATCTGTTTCTCATACTGTGCCAATTACATCCGCATTGGGACACTGGTGATGGTGATTCACGATGCTTCTGATTGCTTCCTAGAGGTGAGCTYCACAGGTTATGTGCAAGGCAAAGCTTAGGTGGGAGTGATGCTCTTCAGCCAAAGGGTGTGTGTATGTTGGTCTACCACAGTATGGGCCGACCATTATGGGCTTTCACAGACAGCTCAGTACTGATCTCCTGGCCCATCCTAGGCTTTTCTCCAGAGAGCCAGGAGGTGACATGATTACCTGCATGCAGATGTATCACCTCTGGCTCATTAGCCTCCTGGAGCATGTACAGATGAACTATCCTGGTCTATTGTCTTTTATTGTTCTTTGTCTTTCCAGCCAACTAAGGTATTCAATTATATGAAGTGGAAAAAAACTTGTAACTGCCTCTTTATGATCTTCTCAGCTGTTTTCCTCATCAGCCGCCTGGTCATTTTCCCCTACACGTGAGTCTGTTGCAGTCAAGGGAAATGGCAAAGCTGCCTTGTTGGAGGCAGGATAATTCAGCTGAGTGCTGAATCTGTTACGCAGCCCTTTCTTTTCAATTCTTGAGCCCATGTTCCTGCCCTCTGCATAGGCTACAGTGCCGCACGGCTGTTCCATCTCCCTCCTGAAGGCCTCTTTTGGGAAGAGAGCCCTATCCTCCTAATTTTTGGTGGGTTACTGAGGGTTGGTTCACAAGGGTTRTATACAGAAACAGAGTGAATGACCTGAAACTTCCTCTGTGACTAGAGCTTTCTGGGATTGGCTTACTAAAGCATTGCTATGAACAAACTGCAATTCCCTCTCTCTTGCAGAGTGCTCTATAATACCTACTATTACTCCATGGAGATATTCCAGCCTTTCTTTGGGTATTACTTCATGAACGCTCTTCTGATAACTCTGCAGCTGCTCCATGTCTTCTGGTCCTGCCTAATTATTCATATGGTCTACAAGTTCCTCCTCCAGGGCACGGTATAGATCAGTTTGCATTCTTCTTGTACATCATGTGTGGAGGGAGGGTCCCCCTAGACTGCTTGGTTGAGAGCACAGGGGTTCATCCAGGATGGATTCTTTCTTATCCTGCTGGTGAAATTATAGATGTAGAATCCTACTCTTTTACAGTGTGGTAAAAGAGGCRCTCTTAATACTGCTAGGCAAAGCTGATGAAAAAGATAAATTTTCCATCTACATAACCTTGGACACATTTCTTACGTTCAAGAAAAATGTGGGTTGGACTCCAGGGAAGATTACTCTGAGCAAAGCCAGTGATGTCTAAGTAAAGATCCTAATATCTGGACCTGTATGATTTGCATTTGTCAAAGAAGTAAGAAACCAGGGGAGGAAAAGTTGTCATGCGTGATGAGGCCAGTGCAAAAGTGCTTTCTTACATGTTTTGAGTAGATTGTATTATGCTACTTTAGATGTCTACAGAATAGATATTTCTGTTTATAATAGCTGTAATAGCCATTCAGGATTGTACCCAACTAGTGCCAGTTCATCTCTATCAGTYGTAGAGTAACCCTAGATGAATTTCTGAGATGCAATTGCATAAACTTAAGTGAAATGAATCCYACTCTTTCTGACCGCAGTCTGTAATATCTGCTGTGAGACCCAGCTGCTGTGCAGCACGAAATTCTTCCCAAAATCAAAGACGTGACCTAATGGCACTAGGTTGGCAATAAGCCAGGAACACAGTCCAGGAGAAACAAGTCAGTGCCTTTGGGAGTTGACCTTATAGCCTGGGATGAGCTGTTTTATTAGCAGCCAACTGTGGCAATCTGTCCTAGAGGAATTGAGAACTAGCATAAAAAAGGCTTGTGTTCATCCATATTGTCCATGACTTCTTTATCTGTCTTTCATTAAAGTAGCAAAGAGAAAATTACTTGCAAATTTAAAATTAAAAAAAAAAAAGAAAAACTCACGCAGGGCAGAGAAAGAAGAGGCATAAGGTTGGACAGCACTGCTGTTATTTTCCTAGTTCTAGTGTCTGCTCAACTACCATTGCAGTGATTACARTGTACAAAGATGATAATCTTACTAGAAAGCAATGAGCCATCAGGAAGAAAAATACTCAAGGACATTCAGAATTCTTCCATTTTATCTAAAAATTATCCATCACATTTGGTGCAAAAATATTTGGGAGCTTTCCATATTGAGTTTATCAGGATGACAGATTCCCACTGAAGTTGAAACAAAAGAGACAGACATAACCTGTTTCTAAAGATGGCTGCATAGGTAAAAGCCAAATGACACAGCAGACATGTTTGCCAAAAGCCAGTGGCTGARCTAGCACCTTGGCCATCTGTATGGTTCAGCTAGCACTGCTTCATGTGCAGACTTCCATGCATGTATAGCTTCTCATTTACATTTTTCTGTAGATGGAAAAGGATATGAGAAGTGAAACAGAAGAGAGTGACAAGGATGAAGAAAGAGAAAAGATTAGAGAAAAAGAGAAGAATGGGATCACGCATTTCAGCATCACAAGCAACAACTGTATCCAGAGGAATGGGTCTCAGCAGCAGAACAGCAGAACTCATCTCACCAATGGCCATTGCAAGGAAAGATAGCTACTGTTAACTGYTCTCTGCTGGCCTTTAACAAATCCAGTCAATCGTCTTTAGAAACAGTTTTGCTCATTGTGTAGGTAAAAGGGAATGTGACTGCAGTATCATAGCTGAATTCCTGCTTCCTGTAAACAGAAGTGTATATAGGCACTGATATTTGAAGGATATTTTTGGTTTTTCTCCAATAAAAGTTTTCTATGGGTTGTAGCCTTGAAGCAGATAGAAAGGGATCAAAGTGGTTTGACTTGTATTAGACAGTACCATAGTTGTTGTTAAATGTGTTAATCTTGAAAACCACTCAGAATAGTGGATAGATTCTGACAATGTCAAGTCTTAACTGCCTAATGTTGTTTGGAAGGAATTTATTTAGCCTTGACCAGCCTTTGGCGGTCCTGGCCCATTASCAGTAATGATTATGGCTAGCAAGTAAGTATGAGAATCTAAATCTTAATAGAGGAACATCTCTTTTGTGAAGACAGGTGATCCACTCATAAAACTAAAACTGAATAGAGTGGGATAAAAGCTTTGGAAAGAGGTAGGAGAATACATTTTCTTCTCAGAGGAAATGCTGCTCTGTAGCATATGATCAGTATTGAAATGATGTGGAGCTCAGTCCCTTCTGTCATCAGCATTATTGCTGCAAAAGTAGGAACTCCAAAGCCCAGATTGCAGATAGTTCCCACCTAGATCACGGTCAGAATAGCTAGAAAATGCAGGCTGTTGTGTCTCAATTGTCAGCTGATCCTTTACACCTGTATTAGAAGGGAACACTGTCAGGRGAAGGGAGGGGACAAGAAACCAGATGTTCTAGTAGACAACACTAATTAAGTGTTCATGTTTTCATCTACTGTGGTTGGTACAGTGGGAGATCTCTACAGAGTCAGTCTGTGATAAGAAGGGAATGGCTTTACCCCGTCCCCAGAGGAAAAAGAATCCAGATAGGACCTGCTGAACCTTATGGAATAATGCTTTAACTTAGCCTTCTGACTCTAGGGCCTTTGCCTAAACTTATCAAAAATAGAAAGATTAAAGCAATAGTCCATAAAGTCATGATGCAGCTCTAATTCAGTTCCTTTAAATGTCCTGTGAGTGTATCTTATATCCTGCGTAGTTCTGGGCGAGGCTGGATCCTATAACCCTTTAGAAAAGTTAAATTAGTATGACATGAATTTCTATCTTAAACAGAAATTAAACTATAAAACCAAAGTATAAATAGGCTCACTATAATGAGAGAACAGACTGCCATGGCCATGTAGAAACTTCCGTATATGTGCCCRGTAAGGGCCAACGATAACAGAGGAACATGGACCAAGGAAATAGCTGATTTGAGAAGGTGGGCACATTCTTAAAATTAAGAGACAAATGACAGTCTAAAAGGACAAGAGGCATGTGGTGGTTTTTCAGCAGTACACTGAGTTCACCTGAATTGTGACTGGGCGAGATCTTTGAGCTGAGTCTGTCTGTGCTCATCTTAGGTTTCAGTCAAAATACACTGGATGATTTCAGAGGAAAAAGTGGTTCCAGCACAGGTGATTCCAGGGCAGTAACATTCTGTGGGAACATGGCATCTGTTTCTGCATCATGGTTTAAATTCATCTTTGCTGGAGACAGTTTCTCTGAAACCTTGAGCTAATTTGAAGTTCAAAATAAGTGTTCTGTATACTGTTATGTTTCTTTAGTCCGAGTGTACAATCTTGCCACTCTGCAGGTGACAAGTGTTTGGGAGAAACAGTTGTATATCATTTTGTACTACTAAATGTAACAGTTCTTTATAAATTACTTTTGAAAGGTTTGATTGTCTAAACTCTTTCCCATTTCTTTAACTAGAAGCAGGTACCCTGCGTAGCTCTGTGTTTTGTGTGGGTGGATGATGAGGGAGACACATACAGCTGCCATTGCCCTCAYTGCAGGTTGATCTACCTGCAGTGCACATTACATGTTCGGGACATGCCGCCACACTAGGCCATGCCAGTAGAGAACTGCAGCAGCCTCATTTGTCTCCTCCTAGGTGAAGCTGCATTTGGTCTGGGCTAACAGGGAGCACTTCAGGGCATCCTTACACTAGAGCTACAGGCAGTCTAGGTTACTTGAACTGCAAGGGCAGTGGCAATTCCAAGATCAAAGCACYGTGAAGATGTTTTGGAGGGGCAAGGGAAGGGAAATGAATGTTTAATAGTCTGTCTCATGRTGTTTCAGAGCCTCAGAAAGAGCCCCTGGTACCCTGCTGTTTTGGCACCAAAAGGAGACTTCAATCATGTGTACAGCAGAATGTAACTGAAATTAGCCACAGGCTTTGTCATCTCCTTAACACACACTAAATTACTCCCCTGTACTCCATCTTACTCCACCTTCCAGCTCACGGACAGTGCTATTTTAACTAGTTTAAAGTCATGCTTATGGGATGGACAGAGATGTGGAGTGTGAATGATAAAATGCTGGGCTTAGTGTCCTGGAGCAGCTGGAGTCCTGACTTAGGACTGAGTCTCACTGTTGCCTACTTCCTGAGTCTAGAAGCCTCTGCTCACATTCTGGACRAGAGTGGGACTGTCAGAATGTTTCTGGCATCACCAGTACTGGCTGCCACCCCAAGCTACCTGGGAAGACATGAAGGAATCTACAGACATACACTACCCACAGCCTGCAGGCTCTTCCTCTGCATTCCCAGTGCCCTGCTCCTGATTATTGTCCGATGCATCTTTGAAAGGCGAGTGCAGCAAATACACCTTTCCCTGGGCTGTTTGGCACTGCTGTCTTGCAGGATTGCTCCAGATTAATCTTTCCCACATGCTAAGCACCAGAAAATGGGCAGGGGATTGTCCCAAAGAATACTGAATCTCTCTGCTTTTAAGTACCCTTAACAACATTGGCCACAATTTCTAATAATAAACTGCAAACTACAGGTAGTTGCAGAGGCTTCACTGGCTTTTGCTTCAAGATCACTTGCCAGACAGAAAAATGCAGAAGATGTTAAGGAAGCAGATTTTTTTCAAAAGTCAACAAATCTCCCAAACCAAAGTTGACGCAAGCTAACTCCCACCAGCTGTAAAGCACATGACTTAATGGCTAAGCTGCATCTGGCTTCACTTACACCCAAGTATCAAATCTTCGGACAGACACACACCCGTGAATAGGAAGGGGGCAAGGAAGTTTGTTACCTATGACCTGGCAGAGGTCAGTGTAGGGATCAAAGAKCACTACAGTGGGGAGGGCACTGTTCCCCTTTCTCTGGCCAAGGAGATAAATTTGTCCATTCACAGTGCTGCAGCCCATGAAGAACTTCTGGGTCAAACACTCCTCATCCACTTGGGTCCATTCATCTGTTTTCACATCAAATCGAAAAGCTCCCCCTCCTATGGTGTACAGAGCACCATTCAGTGCTGTGATGCGCAGGTCATACCTGGAAGGAAAGAAAATCTTAATCAGCATCAATAGGAAGATCTGTCCCYGATATATTCAATGCGACAGTGGTTCTCACATCAAGATAGCCCCATTTAAGCAGAGAATCACAGAAGCATTGGTGGGACAATTTATCCAGTCCACTCTTTGTCCTTGCAATTAAACTTTAGGAGGTTTATAATTTTCCGGTTTTACATTCTTTGTCTTATCTCCCCAGTAACTCACTAACAACTGCAAACTTGTATAATACAAACCTTGGCTTTCAGTTCTGCCTAATGTTATTTTACTTTGCATCTTTCCAATAYTGTCAGTACATTTTGTGGGGGTGCACATGTGGGTATTGAGTTAGTAYGGAGTATATGTCCCCAGCACTACCTGGAAGTGACAATAACCACAGGAATCCCAGACTGCTGATAAGAAGGTTTCTTGGAGATTCTGGCAACACAGAGTTAACTCTTGCAATTACAACCAGGTTCATCTGAGATAACTAGGCCRCTTCTCCACGTCACTCTCATGAGAGTAATCTCATGGGAATTCTAGAGAATTTTTCCTGGTAACAAAACACAACGTTACTAAGAACGCAGGAAAGGATTTATTTGTAAGTGTGACACTTCGGTATTAATGCCTTTCCAGACATTAAGCCACGGTACACGTAGAGCAAATTAACCTTTAACTGATGTCTATTAAAAAGGGAGCTGTCTGAGATAGAACTCTCTTTAAACTAATACACAAAGATTTTAAAGTCCAATAGCCAGAAGCTGGAGTCAGCAAACATATTTGGAAATAGTAAATTCACTTTCAGCAAAGAATGTAGTTAGSACTGGAGTAGAGASACAGATTGCGGCAAAYCCTCCATCACTTGGGGAWAGGGGAGATGAGAAAACACAGTGCTAAAAGATAAGGCTGTATGGTTAAATGGGTCATGCTAAACCCACTAGAACTGAAATCCCAGCCCTACTGAAGACATTAGAGACGTAGCTGTCACTTACTATGGGACCAAGGCCTCTTCTCAGGCACCCTGACCGCATACGATTATCTGCTGAACCTTTCTCTCTCTGTTGGGGCCCAGAAGAGCATTTCTTACCTGGGAAGCGGGGAAAATGAGATGACATCCCAGACGTCCGTCTCTGTGTTCAGCCTTTGCACTCCACCATAAACATGTCCATTTTCATCAAGGCCACAGACCACATAGATTCTCGTTCCTACACTGACTGCATCTCCTCTCTCCACAGGTTGAGCCATAGGACTCATGGTTTCCCACTCCGAGTCCATCAAACCCAGGCGCTCCACTGCTGGAATTACCCCTTCATCTGTGCTCCCTCCAAGTACATACAGGTAGAGTCCTGCTCCTACTGCACAATGACTATTGCGAGACTTCTTCATGGCAGGCCCTTCCAGCCAGCTATTGTCCAAGCAATTGTAGATCAGCACCCAATCCACACTATACCACACAAACTCATCCCGGAAGTATCCTCCTGTCACAAAAACAAAATTCCCTGGGAATACAATAGAGAAAAATATCAGCTATATGAAAGCTGAAAGTTGTTCCTAAGAATTGGGCTTCTCATTTCTCCCCAGGCTGCGTTTTGCTCTGTTCTCATAAATATATACCCCCTACAGAAAGCCCCRCAGGTATAAGGCAGCTCACTTGAGGAATGAGGCTTAACTCTTCTACGTTCAACTGGAAGAATCAAGGACATGAATTCATTTGCAAGCTGAACCACATTTGTTACTCTTTAACTGGAGGGTCATAACCTTCTACCTTAGAAGGACAGTAACAGTGGGATTTCTGGGCCAGCATTGGTATAAAAAACATTAAAATGAAAATCTGTCACAGGAACGCTACAAGACAAGCAGAGAAAATCACTGCTCTTTTTATTAGTTTGCAGTAGCTGATTTATCATCTGCCTAGACACACTGGGCCCAAAGAATGCAGCAATTCCTTCCAAGCCTGCACAGAATCATAGAACACTTGTTGGAGAGGACCTCTGGGGTTCTCTAATCCAATCTCCCACTTGAAGCTGGACTATCACCAATGCTAAACTGGAGTGGCCATGGCTTTGTGAAGAATCTTTAAAATCTCTAAAGATGAAAATTTCAGCATCCTTGGACACATTTAACTTAAAGCCAACTGAAAATCAGGAGACATGATCTGTCAAAACCACCACGATAGAGGAGGCTCAAGGCATTAAAAAAAAAAAGAAAAAAAAAAGCTTCTCCAAATGAAGTCATTAAACTCCTTCCAGATACAGCTGATGTGAGAATTTGATAGCTTTGCTGTTTCTGCTATATGAAAACAAATATTCAGCCTTTCATAATATTCTTCCAGAACTAAGGAAAACAAATCATCCCTTGAACCCAAGTGAACACAGATATGAGTGAGGTTTTTAGTGAGAAAATGCTTTTAYAGGAGGGGAAACTAAACTCACTGCATTTGTGTCTCTAAGGCCCAACTTTCCTTTGCATTTGCTCAGTTCCACTCACTAGCATCACTTGAGCCACATTTCCTTATTACCTACTGCTGCTACTGCATACTGGGTGAGGTTTCTGCGCTGCAGGGGAGAGCAAGCTTGCCAGGTCCTTGTTTTAGGTTGAAATAGGAATAATTCTTGCTGTTCTTTGTCATGTCTTCCTCCCAGAACATACAAGATGTCATAGCTCCGGCCAGCACAAGGAGACAGTTTCACATTTTGCCAGCTTGGTGGAGGACAGCTGTCTAACTTCTTTATTAGTCTGGAGAAAGCATCTTTCTCTCCGGGGCACCTGCTGCGTTTCACCAAGATATCAAGGAAGGACAGACTCAGAAAAGCGACTCTGACTTCTCCCACCAAATCCAAGAAGTCTTCCTCCCTCGTTGCTGGGTCCTCCATTATCCACCTCACAACACTGTCAAAAACCACATCTTCTCGAGAAACAAAAAGGTCATCGCTTTGCAGGAGCTGCCTCAGTGTTTCTTTGGGAAGTGCCTTAAATTCTTCCTGAGATATCACATCCTCCCAGTGAGTGAGAGCCACATTCACAGCAGATGTGTGCAGCTCTACACAGGCAAATTGCTGTGAGTAGGTCATCACGCCCAGACAGTTAGAAACATGCAGCTCTCTCTCCAGAAATTTCTCACAGAACAGTTTCACATTGTCAAACTGAAAAAAATCAGCTGTTTCCAGTAAGCTGGTGACATTTTCTCGATCTATAAGCGCTTGGGCTGTACGAGTGAACTCAAGAAGTGCCTGGAAAGGCACTGCATCAATTCCTCTGATCACTATATGGTGTTCAGAGCTCTCCCTTGTGCCCCCARAAAACATGGCTTCAAAATAACGACTGTGCAGCGAAAGTGCTCTGCGGCTGACCTGAAAGAGTTTTCCTCCAACCTCAAGAATGGTGTCTGTAACAACTTCCGTCTGAGATCCCAGCTCCTCTGCTTCTTGTGCAGACTCCATGTTCGTTAACTGCCTAGCAGTTAATTTTAACTCAGCCCTTACGCAGTCTTTACTCATGAGGCCTCTGGAAATGTTATCCCTCTGGCAAGGATAAATACAAGATAAGCCAATCTTGTCCTAAAAATAGAATATGTTTTCTACCCTCCTGGTTAGCTCTTCTGACCCACTGCTTTCAAAGCAGCAATAGCAGAAAAGTTGTATAATCAAAAATGGCAACTTTAATTAGCTTCTACCTTAGCWAAGTAAGACCTCAGTGAATTATGGGAGCCATTATCCAAACAAAAAGCCTGGACTAAGAGGCAGAGAAGGTAGAACCACCAAACTCTTCCTAAGCATGCTACATCTCAGAAAGTTGTATGTGAACATTGAACCCCTTAGAACAAAAGAATTTATTATGATATTTTTTCCCTTTTTCAAATCAAAAACTTCAGAAATTTTGAGACTTCCAGAGAAAAAACACTCATTTTCTCAAACCCGCATCTTTCATAAGTAGAGTTTAATACCAAATTCCATATTGATTGCAGTATTTCACATCTATTTAGCTTGATGTTTTAGTGGGAGATGAGAGGAAAAGCAGTGAGTCCCCACTCTCACCCAGTAGGAAGTCACATATACAGCCATACTTAAGGCTCTAAAGAAATAGTCACAGCGTAAGCAAGATTACAGTGATCCCACATACCTTGTTTTCTAAATAGTTTAGTACAAACTATTAAGARGTTTGGGGGATTTGTACAGCATCCTTCAACTAGAGTGCCACACTCACCCAACCCATCCCGGCAAGATTCAGTCCCATTTTTCAGTGACAGTCAGCAAGCAGGCTAGTGCTATCTGAATCAAGTGCACTTTTTTACTGGAGCTTCCTTACTACATTTCTGAAAAAGGCTTCTTCAAGACTGCTGTTACAACATTCTTATATGAGTTCACTTTTAGGAATGAATGGAACAGAAAAGGCTTTATGCATTTAAAACTCATGTTCATTTTTATATTCTTGTTTTCAGGTACTTGGCTCCCAAATATAAGCCAGAAAACCGTACTACGGATAAGAACAGTAAGTACCTTACAATAAAGGTTCAACAACCCATTTGCTAAGTAGGGAACTCCTTAATATTTGCCAATAGGAAAACCTGAAAACATGTCCCTCTGAGTTCAGGCAATTGTTCCATATCCTCTGCATCGAGAGCCTGGAATCCACTCAAGAAAGAGCTTCAACAGGTCTCTTCACACACACCAATCTCAGAAGACACAAGAGACATGGGAGATGGTGTAGTCTGCGATTGGTATCAACAACAACCAACAATCTCTCTTCCCTCCCAAGGAGGGCTGAAGACTGTACTCAGGCTGAGGAAGAGTAAATTCTGCTCTCCTCTAAATAAGGAGTCTCCTTTGAAAGAGTACCACTGTACACAGAACATAGTGTTGAAGGGAACATGATTCTGTTGGGGGCACTCAGCAAAGAACGAACTCCTTGGAGACTAAAGTCTGAAAGCACTCAAGGTTAGAGACAATATCCCACACAAGGCAACTGATCCCTACTTTTACAGCTTCATAGAAGAGTCTGATACGCTGAACTACAACTGATCTACTCAAAGTGCCCATCCATTGCAGAGTTGACCTGGGAAAGGCTATGAATGAGAGCAGATTGCTGACACCAAAATGAACAACTAATGCAGCCTGTCTTTAGCATGTTTTCTTGAGGATTTCTAGGAACAACACTACTGCTAACRTTAGGACAGTTTTCTCAGCCATAGCCTCCTTCTAAAGGGACCTCAGGAAAAGCAGGTGGTAACTTCTGCCTGTTACCTACCTATATAGTCTATAAGTAGGCATCATGATTTCTCATCAAGTTCCATCTTTAGAATAGAGCACAGCTTTTGATCTGATCTCTTCTGATTTCCCTATGCTTATCCACCACCTAAACAAATTTCATTTAGATTTACAAGTGTGGAGAATTGCAGTGTCAGCTGTACAGTGCTTTTCAAACTATCAAACAATAGGAATTTAAGAACAGACTAAATTGTTTTTATTCATTCACAACTACTCAAATCTTGTTATTTATGAAGTATAAAAGAAATTTWAAAAAAAATGCTTACTTACAAATGAAATTATAACCAGCAAAACCACAAATGCATATCTAAGATACAAAAATACCTGATATTTCCAGGCACTGCCTGTAATAGAACATTAGGATCTTAAATAGTCTTCCTCTAAAATTCCAAGTATCAAACAGATGCTTCCACAAAGTTCATGTCATTCAGTAAAGACACAGTATTTATCCTAGAAGTTGGTCTTTCTCTAGAAACGTGGGAATTCTCCAATTTCACTGACCATAGCCCACAAGATTTGGAACAAGTCCCAGAAGATATCTTCTTAGCTATGCAGTTTGTAAACATGGTAACAAGGTACCATACAACAAAATACTCTTCCTGCACGTACAGGAGCAAGCAGGCAAAACAAACTAAACTGAAGAGCGGAAAGCCTAAAACACAATGCAAGATGCTTCCCAGCTAAGTGCTGACATCTAAGAGGAAGAAAATCCATGTTCTAAAAATGTATTTAAAARTTTAAGTCGTATTACCAATCCTCGGGGCACTCATTACTAATATTATGTGGTTGTTTCAAAACTGCCAGTATCAAGAGGGTCTCATACAATTTCTAGACAATATACTCTCTCCTGTCAATTCTAAAGAATGAAGAGTTTCACATTTATTTCAACAAAATCAGAACTTACTTCCTCTCACCACTTACAGAAAGCCACAAAATAAAAGTTGATTGTTCTTCCATACTAGCAAACACACATTCRAACTCCTCCCGCAAAACAGAAAGCTTTCACACACTGATAGTTTCCTCCAATGATCTGCACCCTTGAAGAGAGTCCCAAGAAAGCATTAGCCATCTTGCTGCTGAATGAAAGGGTTTGGAATAGCTTCCATTCCATCCTGTGGACAAATGAGAACCACAGAAGTTCCTCTGCAGACCACTAGTCCCAGCTGGCGTGTGTCTTCTGTTAATTTGTATTGATCATCTGGATCTGAAAAGCAGAGGTCTGTGGTTACAACAGCAGCATGAGGAAAAGAAACCAAATCTCATCAGTTTCAAAAAACCACAGACAAATGCTATTTTTCTGTCTTCTTTGCATTGCTGGAACACATGAAAAATAAAAATGAAGCAGCAGTAATATCTGATGTCTTCAGGTTTTATCAACTTTCAAAGCAGCACATGTCACAAAAAGAACTACGATTTGAAGGATACACACTCTGCTTTGCATACAAGGAATTCAACAGTCCTGCCACTCGCATAACAAAGAACATACCTACAAATGCTAAGAGAATCTCCTGCTCCCATTCCAAAAACTCTTTCAGACAAACATTTGGGGATCAATGCAAACCAGAAAAAGACTCTGACTACAGAATGCACTGAGCATAAGTTTCTTGCTTGTCCATGCCTAGACCAAATCAAGCAAGACTGTGGATGGGGATAGACAGATGAACATTCCTAACACAGCAAGAGCTTTAATATGTCAAAATATTTGGCAAAAATACACAAGGCTTATCTTTTTAAAATTCTTTCCTAAGAACAAAATTAAATCTTGAGACGCTTCCTTGCAAACAGCCAAGAGAACACTCTTAGAAAAGTCTCATAATATGAGAAGATGCTTTTGTTTAAGAGAGCAAGAAGAGATTTCTTATTATTTACCTCTCATATATTCAATGGTACCATCAAGCACAAGGTTCAGAAGAGGGTCAAATCCTTTCAAGACTCCGCTAGCTATTAAAGACCACATACACAAAAGAATGGTTAGAGATCCCCTTCCCCAAAAATAGGACTGTAGCAACACATGACTCAGTTCGCTAGTTCTAGTCCCTCCCTCAAGCAAGGCTATCAAAAAAGTGAAGTCAGAAATATTAAACAGTGCCCTCTTTATCACAATGCATATGCAAAAGCACAAGCTGAAATCTGTCTGCGCTATGTCAATGGAAACTTTCAGGTTTTTCAGCCAATTATTTAAAACGTTCTTTAAAACCTTTACATTTTTGTTACCAGTCAGTTTCAAGGGCATTTTAAGAAGACAGCCCAAAAGATGCTTTATGAAATCCAACAGAAGATGATGAAAGAAAGGTGCAAAAAAAGATGAAACACAGGTAAAATAACAATCATATGATTAGTGGAAAAATTAAAGGAGAAACACAATAAGAAACTTCTCACCTATATAGAGTATATAGTAACAAAGCAAAGAATCTATTATTCGTCTTTTCTTAAATGAAGGCAATGTGATCACACAGGAGACAAAAAGTTAACACAGAAAAGGGGGGGGGGAAGCCAAGATGCCAAGTCCGCTGCGAACGCACACGCCTCCCTCCGGCCGAGGCTGCGTGTGGGCTCACCTTCCCTCCCGCCTTGGAACTTCACTCGGATTGTTTTGTCAATGTACTTGGAGAGGTCCAAAATACTCTCCTTCTTCTTCTTCTCCTTATCCTAGCGAGGATGAGTAAAAACAAGCTAAATTAAAACGGCCGTAAACGCGCGCGCGCGCGCCCCGGCCGGGGAACGGCACCGCTGAGGCGAAACCTCCCCAACGCGGAGCTCAGAGCGGCCGGCGAATGGGCACCGCCGGGCCTCGGTAGCGCCGCCGCGGCGCCCGCAGCCGGGAAGGGCCCGAGGCCCCGCGGGACCGCGCGCTGAGCGAGCGCAGAGGCCCGGCGGCGCCTCTCCCTCCTTACCGCCATCTTGCCGCCGCCGCCGCCGTGCGCGCGCCGCTTCTTGCCATTTCATTCGCTGCCGCCCAGGAGGAACGTCACCACCGCGGGCAACCTCATTGGCTGCCCGCGGGCGCCGCTCGCTCCGCCGGCCGGCGTGGGGCGGGACTTCCGGCGCGGGCCGCCCTGTCAGCCGGTGCGGAAGGGCGCTAGGCCCGGCGCGGCCGCAGCGGAAACAAAAGCGGGCGGCGGCCGCGCGGCGGGCCCGGCATGGCGGCGGCGCGGCGGGCCCGGCTCCCGGCCCAGCTTCTCCTGCTCTTCGTGGCGCAGGTGAGCGGCTCTGCCAGCCCGAGGGGGCCCGCGGGCTCCGTGCTCGCTCCCTCCCTCCCTCCCTCCGCGGGCGGCGGAGCAGGGCCTCGCTCGGGGCGCCAGAACCCGTCGGGGCTGCGGGGACTTGGGCCTGGTACCGCGGCCGCGCAGGGGCAGGGGCCTCCCGCGGGGCGCAGGCCGCCGCTGGCGCTGGGGAGCGGGGCAGGGCGGCGCCCGGGCCGCGCGAGTAGCGGCGGCCGCGTTGCCGCTCGCTGGGTGTTGACGACCGGGCTGCGGCATTTCGTTGCTGGAGCAAAGAAGGAAGCGTCGTTCCTGCCCCAGGCCGGCCCAGGGTTGTGTTGCGTGCCCGCCCCGATTTACCCGGGTTTCTTAATCCCTTTGGCTAACAAAATATTTCTCATAGCTCTCGCAACATCCGATGCGCGTCCTGCCAGCCGCCTTCTCCTTTGGGAAGGGTGTGCGAGCCGGGCGGTGGGGTTGGGATTGGGATCGCTGCAGCACAGAAGGCTCTCGGCTTTGGGTTCGCTCCAACCAACAAACTGCCCTTGAGAAAGCRGTTATCGTAAAACAAAAGCAAAGTTTCTGCCAAACCTGAAGTTATAGGCTGTCTTGACTTTTGTTTTCTTGTTCCTTGTCTGAATTAATACTTATGGGGGATAAACATTATTTTCAAGGATCTTACAGGAACACATGTGACTAGCTAGGTACATAATCCTGATGTGAGAGAGATACCAGACTTTAAGGTGCTGTATTATGGYGTGGTACATAGCTTTTGTATTTTAAGGTCAGGTGTTCTGGAAACATTCAAGTATCATTAAAATACCTTAACTATTCATTAGCTAATTTGGAGGACAGTAGATCTTCTTGGGTCTTATTGGTGTGACTTCTTAGTATGCTAGTCTAATTTTCCTTTCTTCCCCTGCTGATGCCTTGCCAGTAGTACTTACTTACAGAGTGGGCTGGCTGCCAGCAAA
This sequence comes from Rhea americana, assembly GCF_003343005.1. Lineage (NCBI taxonomy): Eukaryota > Metazoa > Chordata > Aves > Rheiformes > Rheidae > Rhea > Rhea americana. The sequence continues at coordinate 220,357 of NW_028186399.1, read as the reverse complement.
GTTCTCTATCTGTACGTTATCTGCTCCCTTCCTCTTCTCCTGCCTGTTCTGCACACTTTTGATGTTTCTAACCTTTCTAATGGACTGGCATTGCCAGCCTGGGGCCCAGACATAAATATGAGAGAAGACATAAGAATGGGTCAAGAACTGGCATGGAGTCAGTTTGTTCCGTCAATTTTGAAAGGGTGGCTCTAGGAGAACGTGGAAGAAGAGCAGGTAAGATAGTCCAGTGATCGAGCCCTGACACTCAAAGGTCTTGGCTTCAGTTTCATGCACTGCAGCATGCTTTTCTGTAAGCAGGTCACTTGGCATATTTGTGCAGCGACCATGTAAGCATGGTTGAGCAAGCTTTGAACAGGTCTGCTAGAATACTGAAACAGTCATGCTGCAGCAGCAAAGAGCTGACTTGCGGTACGCTGCTACTGTATTTCTGCTACTCTARCTAGCTCGTTTAAAACTTCTTCAAATATAAGTAGTACTGTTTGGCATATTGGAAGTATATCTTTCTTTCTTTCCTACTGAGAGATGAGATAGCCTTTTTTTGGAGGGTGGTCCAGGTTTGCTTTTAAACTGAATGAAGTAGGGGGAAGGAGCAACTTGACTAGTGAAGTATGGTTCTCCCAAATCTGGATCCTCATCTGGTCATACCAGAAGAGGGATATGGAGAAGAGGGATGTAAATCTTGTAGCTGTACAAGTTAATGATTTCTCAGATATGTAAAGCAGGCCTATTACAGTTGATTAGGTCCTACAAAACCACCAGAAGCTTTTGGAGATAGTTGTTATGATGCCAAAAACTGAGCTACACAGCATCCTTCTGAGCCCAGTCAGCTCTTGCAACAGTAAGCAAGAAACATCCTTTTTCTAGGCTATTCTTTGTGTCTCTGTGGTTTGTTCCTGTTGAAAACGAAGGTGTAAGGCCAGTAATTTGCCCTTTCCGTGAAAAGGCTTTAGGTGCTGTGAGTAGATAGCTCAGACACAAGTGAGAAAGCTCTCCTGTGGAGTTCTTCTGTTAAATGTATTTCTCATTGCCATGTATGTACGATAGAGCTACTTTGCACAGAGAGAGAGAAAAAAACTCTCTTATGAGAACATCTCTCAAACATGCACTGTATTTCAGTGCAAATTAGGGCCATCTGAGCAAAYCGCATGCCCAGAACACTTCAGCCCAAATCTAATAGATTTTAGAGCACTTAATGAATGTTTACAGTATTTTTTTGGGGGGGGGGGACTGAACAGCAACTTTATTTTTCAGATAAGTCTCATTCTATACAAAAAGGAACTAAATATATAATATCTCTACTGACTATATTTTGCGTTGAAGTTYCTTTATTGCATTGCTGGTGTTTCCTTGCAGTAGGATGATATTGCTTATTCTTCAGGCAGTTTGGAATTCATTTATATTTAAAGGTTGATTCTTTGAAATGCTCCAAAAACCATCCATTTAGTCATTGTCTCCCAGGAGTCACATGATAGTATCTATGCACAGTATTTTGAAAGATACGGCTTTGCTGCTGCCTCTAGTCATCTTTGGCTTCTTTTTTCCCTCAGTTAGGACCTGGAGAAACAAATTTGTAAAAAAAGTACTTTTAAAAATCACAAAATTAAAGAGTAGTTGGGGTTGGAAGGGACCTCKAGAGATCATCTAGTCCTATTCCCACCTCAAGCAGCTTATAGCTGCTATGTAGTTCAGTTTTGAATATTATAACTACAAGTCAGCTGGAGCAGTATAAAGGTACTGCATAGTATGACACCAAGTATTGACCTCAGAGGATCTCTGCTCCTGCTGGCTGCCAATTCAGCTTTGAACCATTTACCACCACCATTTGAACCCAGCAGTTCAGCCAGTTTTCAACCCATCTTGTTGTCCATCTGTCCAGTCCATGACTTATCAGCTTGTCAACCAGAATGTTGAGGGATATGGTCTCTCAGTCAACTCTGCTCTATTACTGGTGGTTTGTCTGCTTTGTCATTGTTTTTTGGCATATATGCTTGGAGACTTACCTTACCCATGAAAACTCTGGCARAGAAAGCATTAGGTAACTCAGCCTTTTCTGCGTAGTGTGTAAATAACTTGCCAAACCCATTAAGCAGCAGGTCTGCTTGTGCTTTTGCTTGCTACTGACATGCCTATAGAAACTTATCTCGTTATTTCTGATGCTTTTTGTCAATTTGAGCTCCAGTTGAGCTTTTGTCTTCCTTATTCGATTTCTGTATGCCCTCAAAATATCTCTATGTTCCTTTTCAGGAGTCTCCCCTTTTTCATCTCTCCTATGCTTCCTTCTTGGGTTTGAGCTCTCCATACCTAGCTATTTAACCAGGCTGGGTTTTTTTTGTTGTTTTTTTTTTCCTTTTGTGCCTGCTCCTTTTCCTGTTTAGCAGGATGGACTATTTTGTGCTTTGAGGAAAGTTATTTCTGAAAATCTGCAAAGCTGCTGAGCTCCTCTACCTTCCAAGGCAGACTCCTATTGGACCCCTCCCAAAAGTTCCCTGAGGAAGCTGATGTTTGCTCTTCTGAAGTCCAGGGTCTATGTTCTGCTACTGTCTTTCTCACATTCGTTGCTATTTTAAACTCTACAGTCTCGTGATCACGACATCTAAATACTGTCCACAGTCACTTCTCCGAACAAGTCTGTCTTATTTGTAAAGGAGTAGGTCCAGAAGAGCACCACTCCTTGTAGACACAGGTAGTGACTAGTAGGAAGATGTCCTTGCCACGTTCCAGAAATCTCCAATATTGCCATTGCCCTGCTGTGTTACTTTCTCAGCAAATATCAGAGCAGTTGAAGTCTTCCAGGAGAATCAGAGAGTGCAGATCTGAGGGTGCTTTCTTTCTGTGTGTATGCTCAGCCTGATGCAGAACTGAAGTATCAGTGGGACGTGAAGGGACACAGCAGTAAGAGAGGGAAAACAAAGAAATTCTCAGTATCTGTGAAGATTGGATTACTCATTTAAACAGATCTAGTAATTTAAGGAGAAAATAATACACTTTTTTTCCCCTGAAATGGAAGTTGCTGGTTATTTGCTGTCCTAGGATACTCTATTAGTATGCAGAACTGTATCTATTACTAAGATCTATTACTTTAATATTAGAACACTGTCACAAAAGGGGACTTAATAGCATTCCATAGTTCAGAGGGAAATTAATAGTAATTAGCTGGCTGTTACAAACTCTATATGAGGGGCATGGATTGGGAATACTTGTTAATGAGTAACAGCAATATTCCCAGTAGATCCTGTATCACCATGGTGCAGGCAGTCTAACCATGGCCCATTTCCCTAACATCAGTAGCACTGGGTGTTCACTGTTTACATCGCTGGTAGCTGGTCCTCCCATTCAACATGTGCCCTTCTCTGGAGACAGTTACAAATTGTTTTAGCTATGATAACAACTGCAATGGAAAATGTGTGATATGTAGTCTTGAAAATCTGTGTGCTGCCTAGGACAAAAATAGAGTGGAGGATACTGTGAAGTGTTGTCAGATCTATGGCAAAGGTGTCCAAGGCTGAACCTTGGAATGATGTGAATCTGGAATTGATCATTACTTCAGGCTGTCCTTTCAGGAGATGGTGGGGCCAAGCCTCTTGGTCTGGCTCCTTACCATCTGTCCTGCAATATTACAACTTCTTTCTGTTGTTCTGGTTACATATATATGTAGATATGTTATTACAAGTAAAAAAACAGGCTACCAAACAGCAAGTAGTGTTTATCATCTCTGCTGTCTTATATGACTCAGACGTCTTGTGTTGGTGCACTAGGCTTTCTGTGACTCCTTTTTTGTATTTACAGGTTTACTGTGAGTATGGCATGGTACATGTCCTTTCAGAGAAGGGAAGCAGCAAAGGAAAAGACTACTGTATCCTCTTCAATTCTCAGTGGGCCCATCTGCCACATGATCTGGGTAAAGCTGTAAGTACCTACCCAAGCAATTACAGAAGAATGTATTCAAAAATGTCTTCTAGGATGTTCTAGGGAAGCTTTTAATTTCTAACTTGGATCAGCAGAATTTGAAGTGACTGATTTTTTTACTCTATTTAGAAAATACTTTTTTCTGTTAAGATCTCCTTAGCCAGTGCTGTAACAGCTGTATTGCTTTTCTAGCAGCAGAAGGTAACAGCTGTTTTGAGTTGGAAACAGTCTTCCTTTTGCCAAATATGAGCAATTCCATGAAAATGACACTTACTTGGGGCAACAAAGGAGTTTGCCTTTGTTAATGTGATGGGAAATGATACCACACGGCCTTCCTAATATCTTGAAATATGACCTTTAATTCTTCCTTGGTGGTTCATGGTTCTGCCAAATGTAAGAATAAATTTTCATGAGCTATATCAGGTTTTTATTGTGGTATCCAATGTGCTGTGAGCTACCAATTAAGTTGGTTTCACTCTCTTTCTATAAGACTTAAGGGGGAAAAACTAAAGTAGCAGGAACTCACTCCCTCACAGGGAATCACTAGAATATGAGGAAGAAACTGGGGAAGCTATAAACTTTCTTCATACTTGCTGGTCAGATGCTACAGAAGCTGGATCACTGAAGAGGAGCCAGTGCCTATTCTCTAGTAGGAATCACAATGCCTTTTTGTATATTTTTGTGAGAAGTGAAAATGGGGAGAACAAACATATCTAGAGGCTTCATTTTTGCTCTGTATCCATGTCTTTCCCATAAGGATATTTTTTTGAACTACTAAACCCAGAAGTCAGCCCAGGATCTGAAGTGTATATTTACAATGTCTCACTTCCAGATGCAAGTTAACGGCTAGTTTGGAAGGTTGTTTTACTTTGGCTTCTCTTTCTGGCTGATGGTGGGAGGTAGGTTCATTTGAAGAATGATACCAAAGCTAAGCTCCTGTTCCGAATCTTTCTGAAAGAAATTGCATTAATAGTGTAGGAAACCCGGCTTCCTAGCTTAACTAAGCATGGTGGAATTGAACTGTTCTTGTATTTTGTGTATGGCTTGCTTATTGATCTTTGAGAACCTACGTATAAATAGACAAATAGTTCTGCAGGAGCTAATGTAGTTCAGAATAACTTAAGTTGAACTGGAGTTCAGCTCCATAGGTTCTGAGCTCGCTTCTGCCAAGTACTTTAGTTCTCTGTGCTACATCCAATGTCTGTCACTATTTCCTTCCTCTGCTCTCTCTCTACATTTCCCTTCCCTGGTTTCCCTCCTTCCACTTCCCTTCAGTACTCCAGCACTGCAGTTTATTAACTGAGGTGATGCAGAGCACAGGCCTGAGCTGGTCTGCATTTGTGTTTTGCTCTGATAGAGCTGATAAACTTCTGAAACCTGGACTACTGGGAAGTGTGTGTAAAGACATGCTACTGTTTCTGCGAGGAGCCAGGTTGGAGCCAGCAATTTTCTGAATAAGCTTAAAGCTGCTGACAGCTTAATTTTTACTGTTCCTACCTAAAACAGTAGAGACAGTTACAGACRCTTTGTGTTATATCATGCACCTACGAGTTTCTAGTGCAAAGTATGACACGTATCAGTCTTTCAGGTTAAAATTTGAGTAATGATGCATTTCATGCCTAACAACTCAGCTTCTAGCAAGAGTGGAGCTCCCCAGTCCTTGAGGACCTCCTTCAATTAGCACAGCTCTTACCAAGACTCAGTTACATGAGTGATAATTGCATTTTGGGGAGGGAGGATCAGCAAATAGAACTGGGCAAAGATGTTGACTCTTATTTAGTGCGTGCAAGGAACCACTTGTGCAGGTGCTATTGCTAGAACCTTGAAGTGTCATTGGGCCGTTTGTGTAAATATACCAGAGTAGATAATACATTAGTAGACCCTAAAAACAACAGAGAAAACAAAACAAAACAAACCCAAGAGCAGAAACTACATAAAGTTTCTTAAAGGTAATTTAGAACATTCAAGTAAAGGCATGACAGATGGAGTCCTCTCATGGAAACTTGAATGCTGAAACACTGTTCTCCTATCTCAGATATAGTGGCGTTAAGAACATCCATGATTAGCATTGCTTAGATCTGTGGTGGTGTGTTGTTTTTTTGTTGTTGTTGTTTTTAAGTCTTGTTTGCATATACCTAGTTTTCCCCACTTTAACCATTCAGTTTGAAGTTTTCCGAGAGGTCTCCCTCAAGGCTCGTATTTTGTTTGTTGAGGTTTTGGCAGTTTGGGGGATTTTGTTTCAACTAATTCCTTCATCTTTTCAGTCACTCTTGCAACTGCAGGATCAGACAGCATCTGTTTTGTGTTCTCCTTCTGATGTACCTGATGGGGGATTTAATAATCAAATCCCCATGGTGATGCGAGGGAATTGCACCTTCTATGAGAAAGTGAGGCTTGCTCAGATAAATGGAGCTCGTGGCCTGCTGATAGTTAGTAGAGAGAGACTGGTAAGTCTACTTCTGTGTTTTTCTGTATTACTGATACTTCTCTGGTGTTAGATACTTTCTCATACAGCTTTATTTTCTATCCAGTGCTTTGTGTGGTGTGCTGTCTTATCAGCAGTGCTCACTGCTACTTCTAGTAGTAGACTACTTTCACCTGGAGCGTCACCGATGCGTATTCTATGAAACAAATATTTTTGAAACCTACAGTCAGTAATGAGACAAAACTGTCATAAAACCATGAACCTGACATGCAAAAGAATCTCACTAAAGTTTGACTGCTGCATTTCCCTGTTACAGTCGTTAGTGATTTATTTTACTGGAAACAGGCATATTTTTGACTTTTTTAAAAAAAAAATGATTATATAATGAATGGCACTGTGTAAACAGCTTAGATCCAGCAGAGTTGTCCTCTACACCCTTAAATATTGAACAAAAACCATTATCGCCCTAGATTTCTTGACACTTATATCTATGTTTTAAGGTATTGAGAAGGCAGAGAGCACTAAACAGTTCTTATAAGAACATAAGAAATGCTTTACCAGGTCAAAGCAGTATTTCATGTAGCCAAATAACTCATCTCAAATAGCAGCGTTAGGAGGTGTTCTTTAGAGAGGTCTTGTATGCCTGACCACTTTTTCTTCTCCATTCCCCTCATGCTCCTCAAATATCAAAAAATCATAGGATCAAGAATGTTAGACTATCCCAACAGCTGATTTTAATGGCTCTGTTGTCTGTGAATTGTCAGCTCAAGTTGAAACCATGAGCCTCCACAGCCTTCTGTAGCTGAAGATTGTAAAGTTCATTTCCCACTATGTAGAAAAAAGTAACTTAAAAAAAWTTTTTTTTCAACTGATTTCTTGCTAGCTTTAAGACCTGCCCCCCAGCACCGAGTTGTGTGACTAGTGAACAGCTGTTCTGCATGCAGTTTATTAGCTATGATTTTATAAATTTTGATGAAATTGCCCTGTCCCCTTCCCATCTTTGAAATGAAGAGTGCTAGTTTAGTGTCTCATCATAAAGCAGGTGCCCCTGCATCTGGGATGTGTGTGTGTTCGTGTGYGTGTATATATTTCTATTATGAATATGGCTATTTCTTCTGTAGCTTCTGTTTTATAATAATTCCAGATTATAAATAGTGTCCTATCTCTTTTTAAAAATCTCCCAAATTAACAAAAATGGAACTTGCAATTGTAACTCTTTTGAGGAGTAAACGTTTTTGCAGAAGTGAATATATTTTTACCCAATCTGAATTGTCTTACAGGTTCCTCCTGGGGGTAACAGGAGTCAATACGAAGAGATTGATATTCCTGTGGCTCTGCTCAGTTACACTGATATGTTAGATATTGGCAAGGTAAACTCAGTAATAAGTGTTCTAATTCATGCCATCCCAAATTGCTCAAGCGTGTATTTGACATGCATCTTAGGAGCTTTAAATCTGTTGAGAGTTGTACTCTTGAAGACTGCATTATTGTAATAATACTTGTTTAACAGTTAGTGCCCTGAACAAAGTACTATTTTCTTGAGAATTCATTTCTGCACCTTCAGAATACAACCAAAATGAACCCTGGTGCCAGAAATAAGTACCATGAATAGTAGAGACATCTGCTTGCTCTGAAATACATATAATAAAGTTGGTGGGTGTTTTTTTTTAAGGCTGCTTGGTGAAAACTAAATAACTGAACCTTTACTAAGGAACATTTCTGGAAATGTGCTAATTGCATAGAAGCATCAGAAATAATTTGCACCCCTTATTATATAGGTGGTTCTATGTCTTGTATTCCTGTACAAGTTTCTTCAGCAGCATTTCTAAGTCTTGCCAGACTGTCATAGTCATAAATGTTTTTTAATAACTTGTTTATTTTCATGGTCAGTAAGATAACTTCCTGTTACTTGATTGGCTTTTGTACTGCTTTTATCTTTGACACAGCAAGAATAAAGCTGTTGTATTACAGATCACGTTTTCAAAAGTACTCTCCCTAAGAATTCTCTCTAAGGAGAGTATTCAAAAATACTCTCCTTAAAATACTTCTATTAAAGGGATTAATCACTGAACAGTTTTGAAAAAGCCATGCAAGTTCTGAGAGAAGAAGATATTGCTACTGTGCCTTGTGCCTGTTGCAATCATTGGAACTTTATAACCAGGACACTCTCACGGAGGCTAAGGGACCGGGTTGTTATAAAGAATTGGATCTTAACAGTTCAATAGTGCCTGCCTTTTAGTCATCAATAACCTATGCTAGTGAGTCTAGTTTTAAAAATAAATGGGCTAGAACTTCATTCCTAAGTATTTACTCCTATTCCTCCTATGTTTAAGTWCACTAGTGCAGTGCAGAAAGAGTGAAATAATTTATGCTGAGGACTCCATGTCCATGTGATACCTGTTTCCAGGAGTGGAATCTGGTCATGTACTTTGAATGCCTATTGGCAGCTGAAACATCTTTTTCAGGAAGGAATTTAGCCCATGTGCTCAGAAACTCTTCCACTACATGAACCAAAACACAGTTTGTGTTTTGGGAGATAAACTTYGCAAGCCCATTACTGATCCAGAATAAACAGGCATGTAGACACTTAGATAAACTTTAAATTCACTCACTGGGTCTGGTTTGTCTCTTGACTTGAGGCAGCAGAGGAGCATCTAGTTGTGCCTGGACAGTTCTGTGTATGTGCAGGAGCAGAACTGTAAATGTCTGTGGTACCTCTAGATCMCAGAGGGAGATGTCTCATTTAATTGCATTAAGATTTGGAATGTTAGAGCAAGGCTGTTCTTTGCRCTGCCTTTGACATCTAGCTGCATTTTTTAACAATATTTATACTAAGAAAATTAGTACTGAAAACAAAATTGGGAGATTTAAAGAACAGATTGGTTTTGCTTATGTATGATCACTGAGTTCTTCGTAATTTGTACTTGCCTCTGCAGAGTTTCGGCAGGTCGGTGAAGGGGGCATTGTATGCTCCAAATGAGCCTGTGTTAGACTACAACATGGTGATTATATTTGTCATGGCTGTGGGGACTGTTGCAATTGGAGGCTACTGGGCAGGAAGCAGAGATGTGAAAAAGTGAGTAATTTGATTGCAGTATATCTTTTTTTTTTACTGTATTTTTCACAGCAGGGGAAAAGAAATTCATGACAGTGTTAGCAGAGATAACAGGTTTCTTTGGATAATGAGGATAATGGATAACTTACTCTGCAGTGATTAGCAGGATTCTGTTCAGAGTTGCTAGTATGAAAAATTGTGCTCTTGATAAATTACTGTAGCAACTATTTTATGCATCATGTTGAATCTGCTGTTCGTATACCTGTGTAGACATGTAGAGTTTCACTGACTAGAGTGGGAATCCATGCAGTGGCAATCCATTACTGTCACGTCATATTTTCCAACTGCACGTAGTTGTCACTGAAGATTCAGAGCCCTTATGTTGCAGGAGTGGTCTGATTATATTCATGTTACTCTTTCAGGCGATACATGAAGCACAAACGTGATGATGGGGCAGAGAAACATGATGATGAAACTGTTGATGTGACTCCAATAATGATTGGTGTATTTGTAGTGATGTGCTGCTCAATGCTGGTCCTACTTTATTTCTTCTACGACCACTTAGGTACCGTTAGTTATTTCTGTTGAAAAGTCTTTAATACCACTAGGCTGTCATCCCTTAAAGAGCCTTTCTACTGTAAAAATGATTACGAATGACTGTCTTCTGCTGTGTTTCTTCATGCYAGTATGAAACCATGCAAAAAACCTGCTTGCTTGAGCTCTAGTTTTAGTGGGGTTGGAAGAGGTGAACATTGACCTTCTTTCCAACATTAAAACCTATTAAGTAGTTAAAGTCTAAGGCATTAAGTCTACTACTTTTGTCCAAGGTTTTATTCAAACCTCTACTCTTGTTTGTATTAATTAATTTAAGGTATTAAAATATGGGAAGCAGCTTTAAAAAAAAAGCATGTTTCTACTCATTACTCTTATTTAATTGGTTGAGGAAAAAAACAATGAGAGCTTAAGACACTGAAATTTCCATCCTGAATTTTTTTTTGAGGAACATATTTTTGTGCCTATTATTATAAATAAGTGAAAGATATGYCCCATCTGTATTAATGCATTTTTTTGTATGTTTTTTTACTGAGGAATTTTAACAGAGTTAGAACAGAGTTCCTCTTAACAATTGAATCTTTAAGCTTTATTTTCTATGTCAGGCTTTGTGATTGTCTGTTCTTTGTTCAGCTGGGACTTGAAAAGTATCTCTTATTTTATACTATTTGCACTTACTATTCTTTCTTTCTCAGTCTATGTTATCATAGGTATATTCTGCCTGGCTGCCTCAATTGGTCTTTACAGTTGTCTGTCTCCCTTTGTAAGAAGATTCCCATTGGGAAAATGCAGGTAGGTGGCGATTTCCATGTTTTATTAAGCAAAATCAACCTCTCTCAAGTCTTTTAGATCTTAGATAGAAGATAGATGCACTGGCTTCAGACTTCAAAATCTAAATAACTATGCCTTTATTTATGTTTGGTTGTTGTGTTTCATTTTCAGAATCCCAGACAACAACTTGCCTTATTTTCACAAGCGTCCACAGGTCCAAATGTTGCTTTTGGCAGTATTTTGTATCTCTGTCAGCGTAGTCTGGGGAATCTTCAGAAATGAAGATCAGTGAGTATACATCTTTGTTTCTGTACTAGCAAATTGTAATATACTTTATATGATACCTCTGCCCCATAGTATAAATTAATGATATCCTGAGTAACCTAAACTTACCCAGAATTTGGGGACAGGAAATAGACAAGAAATTTAGACAGATACACAGCTGTGCCTTCCRGAAGAAGTACTTTGTCTGTCTTGTTGGGTTTAGTTCCAGAAAACTATCTGTTAAGCAACACATTCTTGTTATTATTGTTAGATATTTTCACGCCTTATCCTGTCTCCCAGATGTTCTGATTTCCCCAGATATTTGTGATGTGCTCTTGGTCTCTCTATCTGGGATTTGATGTTGGAACCAAAAATGTTGGTTTTCATGTCTACCCACTATACCAAAGATGTCTCCTTGGTCTTGAATGTCTGTATTGCCTTGTGGCATCCATTTTCTGCGTTAAGTCTGTGGATCGTTCACAAACAGAACTCATAAAGACCTTTAGTTCTCCTGGACCTAACTTGCAAAACATAGCCAAGAAACTGCCCTAGCAGTAACTTTCTTCAGCATGCAAATGTATGCATGCATGCACAAACCAAAGGACCCCAGCTCCTCCTATTTTGGAACCAACAGTTACAGAATTGACTTCTGTATAGGCTTCCTCAGTGACCATCTTATCTTCTCTAGTTCATGAGTGTTCAATGAAGCAAGGAATGGATGACTTAGGACCCTCCCTGTCCTATTTAGAATATTCAGCAGTCCTCACTGAACATTGCTTCCGCTCTTCATGAGGCACAGGATATGACAAGAACAAAGACAACTTAGCTTTTTGAATGTAGTATCAAGAGGGAGCAAAGTCCAGCATTGCCAGCACTAGGTGTAGTGATAGCTGTCCCCCAGTATTTCAACCTCACTTCTCTTGAAATGTTTCCTCACATTGCAAGGCCAGACACTGACCATTTTTTGCCTTGGAAACTGCTTAGAAAAAAAAAATTTCCCCACCTCTCATCGTTAATGGGAACATTCTACAAAACTGCAAGCAAATGGAGTGCTGTTGGTCTGAAACATAAGTGTCCTTGTTCCCGGGGCTCCTACATATGCCAAAGGTCAAAAAAGATACTTCTCTTTTTCCTGTCATATCTACCTCTTCAGCACAAAGATTTTCATAGCAAGATTTTGGTTCAGCCAATCTGTATTGATTGGTATCCACTCTGTGAATAATGTAACTTCTGCTTGTCCAGACAGTTTTCCTTTTACTGAGGTTCCCCAGACTACCGGGAGGCTTTCAGCAGTGTTATCCAAGGAACAGACCTCTAGCAGCCTCTGAGGTTTTGTGCATCTTTCTTCTATGGATGATCCATGCTTTATGTATTTCTTTCCAAGGGTTTATCTAGCTGAACAAGTMTTTTGGACATATGAAGGCATATGTCACTGGGAAGAGTCTTTTGTTCAGTAAGGTGACTTATAGTTACTGTATGCCATTTAGCAGTCRCTGCTATTGTGTAGCTGTATAATTAGAAAATCGGTGGTAGTTCTCAGCGTTAATAARGAATGAATCTATTTTTCCATCCTGGTCTTTCTTTGTTCATGGACAGACTTTCAGATAATAAACCCCCCTGCAGTGTTTGTACTTAAGRGCAAAAGGCATAAATAGGATATGATATAAAAAAAGGACTGAATAGCCTTTATTTTCGTTGTGACAAATTATCTGGCACTGTTTGCCTTTTATGCTACTGGTTATTGTCCAGTGGTGGTATTTTACACTGGATGGTTCTCATCCCATTTATTCACCTGAAATATATTTATTGTTGGATGATTGCCTGACATGACATTCTTATTTTAAATGTCTTGGTTTAAATGTTTTTTAACATTCCACAGGCACTGTYTGTAATGTTGTTATCTATTAAGAACTGATGCAAGTCTGAATCTGTTTTATGAATTGTGGCAGATGGGTGTGCRTTTTGGCTTTCTYTTTTAGTCTCCTTTCAGCTCGCTTTGGTTAAGCTAATGATAATATAGTAATGTAGAGGGKTTTTTTATAAAGATGTAAGTAGTAACTTTCATATGACTGTTAAATTACTTAARTCTTTATGAACTTTAAGGTATTTAACTTAAATGACAATAAACCAACACTTTATAGTTACAGTAGTTTTCAACTCAGATTTTTCATAGAAGGTGAAACACTCCAAACATGGATCTTCTTTTTTAATTTCAATCAGCCACTTTTTCCTTTGGGCATGAGTTGAGAGAGGGGCATTTCATGGAGAGCCATTCAATCTCAAAATTCAGTTGAGGATGAGAAAGGAGAGAGGGGGGAGAAAAAAAAGGAAAACTATCTTCTTTCTTTAGGTGGGCCTGGATTCTACAAGATGCTTTAGGAATTGCTTTCTGTCTTTACATGTTGAAAACAATTCGCCTGCCAACATTTAAGGTATGGAAGTTGCATAGATGTGAAAAGAGAAGGTTTGCCTGTATATGGGTGAACAGTGGAGTTGCTTGTAATGGCATATGTTAATTTAGAAGTGTGCTTCCATTCATGTATGGCTTGGAAAAGTGAAGTAAGAAATACAATGTAGACCAACAGGCTTAAGTGACATGTAATTGTTTTGCGTGGTGCTAGGTAACATACAGCTCTGTARAGAGTTGACTACTGGTAAAAGTCACCTCAGTTGAAAGCATTTCTGATGTGCTGTACATCCAGAGATTTGAGCTGGTCTACTTATACAGGCAGGGAGTAGATAAAGGAGGACAAAATGACCTGATATCTTTTCCAGCAACAATACAATATTATTCTGGCTTTGGTGATCCTTTAGCTGTCCAGTTCACTGAATATGGAGCTTAATGAGGAAGAAGGGTTAATCTGGTATATGCTTCTGTTTAATGTGACAAAAGGCTTTTCTGAAAAAAGCCTCTCTGAGCAAAACAGCTTTTAATTTTTTTTAAATTGATTAAAAGTTTCTTCAATCCTTAATAAGACTTTTTCCACTAACAATTGATTTAATCTTATCACTAAAGTTATTTCCTGTAATTCTGATCTAAATTTGCATAGCTTAAACCTCCTACTTTTGCTGGAATGGTAACAGTCTAATTTCTGTTGCCCAAGTAAGGATTTATAGACTGTAGTCAAATCACTTCTTAATATTATCAGCTATGTGTTTTCAGTCCTTTAGTCATGCTCATTTCTTTATCTGGCTTATGTAGAGGAAAAAGCAGAATTTTTCTACAATTGCTAACGGACTGCAATAGCACCATTTTAAGATTTTTCAGGATAAGAAATCTGGGGGACTAAGATGTAATTTTCTCTCTGAGGATTTTTTTTTCCTTTTATATGCTGCATACAAGGCCAGATTCTGCCATCTGAAATCTATAGAATTAAGGATAACATGTGGGTGACTTGTATAAAYCTTGCTAACTTTTGATTTGAATATGCTGAAGTTGCTAATTCTTCTTTGCTGTTTGCTACTGCGTAGTATGTGAATACCCACCAAGGATTTTGTCTCTTCTCTTCAGGGTTGTACCTTGCTCCTCCTGGTTCTTTTTGTGTATGATGTGTTTTTTGTATTTATCACACCTTTTCTAACAAAGGTAAGTGAAGTGCTTCTCCAGTGCCTGCTGCTCCCAGAGCTACCTGTTTCTCTGTGTTTTCCTAACCGAACCTAGACCTGCTGCCTGAAGTGCTGGTTTACAATTTCCCCTCTTTTCTTTAGACTGGAGAGAGTATAATGGTGGAGGTGGCTGCAGGCCCGTCTGATTCTGCCACTCATGAAAAGGTACTGTATGTAGCCTGAAAATATGAGACAAACTCCCAGTTATTAAGTTTTCAACTACTCTAAAGTTCAAAGACCGTAAAGAGCTGAAATKGAGATGTCAGTCTGAAAAGAATTTTGTATGGAAATAAAGTGCTCCTGAGCTCTTTGGAAATCCGCGGCAAAAGTAGGGGGCCAACACTAACTTTTAGTGCCTCATCATAATAGCGTTGGTTTTCCTTTATCTTGCTTTTTAAGGATTTCAGTGCAAAATAGTTTCACAAAAATATATGAAAACRTATGTGAGTACAGCTGATTGCTAATGAAGTGTATTCATTTTTTACCTGAAAAGATTAACATTGTAATCAGTCTGTCTCTTGCCTGTCCCTTATTTTGATAATTGCTTTGTGAAAAGCTGAGGCTAGGCAGAGGAGAGAAACCCAAACGGCAGTCATTGGAAAGAAAACGGACACCAGAATTCAGCAGTTCTGTTTGACACTAGCCAGTATGTGCAGAGCTGTAGAACATGACGTGCCTGACTCRGGGCAGGGTAATGGAAGGGGCAGTAGGTAAGATGTAGGAGTTAAAGATACAAAGTGTAAAACGAATAAGAAATGAGTTGGTGAGATGTCTAGTTTTGTTAATTTAAGTCTAGGTCTCTTTTTGAGCAATGAATATTCTACTGTCACGTGGGAATTCACAGGAAAGGAAAGAGTTGTTTGCAGGAAGAACTATGAGGTTTGTACTATTTTCTGTTAGGTTTTGTACCCCTTTAGTTTTCTGTRTGTTCCAGTTTTATACACAGAAACTGAAGAAGAGTAATTGTGGTTATAGCATAAGCAAAAAAGAAAACTGAAGTTTCTTTTAATATACCATATTTTTAAAAATGCTTGCACTGAGCCTTTTTCCACCCTATGTCAACATTGCTACTTATAGTGCATAGGRATGTCAGCTGTTATAAAATACTTGGCAAAATGTGGAAAATGAGTGACTTAAATAGCATCTTTGACTTTTTTGAGACTTTAAATGCAACCAGAAGAACCAGTCATAAACAGACATTTCTTATGCACTTGTCAGCTTACTGAAATAGTTTATTTTCTAGAGTTAAAGCAGAGTTGATGTGTGCAGTCCATCACATGTGAGGACTCTGAAATTAATACAGAGTATTTTGAGATCTGTTTGCTGTACTCAGGGTTGTCTTAGCCTTTTTTTTTTTTTTTAATACATTCGTTCATTGCTTACATCTCAAATATATTTTATTAGTTGTCGGTAATGCTAATGAAAGCTTTTAGATATAAGGAACCATGGTGTGAGAAAGGTATTATTTGTAGTCTGCAGTTCCAATGCAACAAGTTCTAGCAGGTGTTTGTAATATATAGAGAAAACATCCATGAAGTGTGTCTCTCATTTCCAAGCTCCCAATGGTCCTGAAGGTTCCAAGACTGAACTCCTCACCACTGGCTCTTTGTGACAGGCCTTTTTCTCTCCTAGGATTTGGAGACATTTTAGTTCCAGGTATTTCTTAGTATGTTTGGAATTTTTCCTATTGCACATCCGGTATTAGCTTGTTCCCCTTCTACTCCCACTTCAGCTGGGAAATTTGGTGTGACTTGAATAAACCTGATATATTTATAAGTAAACCTTTTATGTTCATTCCTTTCTCTGCACTGTTTGTCTTTAAATTCATGTTAATGCGGCTAAGTTTCATGTGCAGAGATATCAAGAAATGTAGAGAAAATCTGAAAAGTTGACTTAGCAGTTGGTTTGTATACGTGTATTTACATATTTTAATATTATGTGATGGTAGAGGTTATATCTTCAGATGACTTGTCCCTTTGCACATGATTTGTGTGCGTATATATAGACATACGTGCGTGTGTGTGTGTATATATATATATACACACACACAATGACTTAAAATTTTATAATTTTGTTATTCACAAAGCTTACTGTTTTCATATTGCATTGAAGAGATTATCAGTTCAATTATGGATTGATAAAACATAAATCAGTAATATTTTGAGCTGCTCTATATAGTAGACAGAGTCATAAGCCATAAACTACTACTGCCTTTACTAGGAGATACGTGGTGAACCTATCCTTCTCCTTAGTTTGATCATATTTTTGTAACTCTTGGGAGTTCGACTGCCTTTTGCAGTCTTATATCTCCTCATTTATAGATACTAACATTACTGTTAGATTGCTGGTACTGTACTAGGCTTGTGTTACCATATAACAGTTATGTAAGATCTGCAGTCCTGTGAATAATACTGCCATAGTAGACACCAGCATGCACAAAAAAAGTGCTGGAAAAATCTTAAAGCTTCCTAGATAAATTGATATGGTTTTGTTCCTCTATGGGTGGGTTGAAAAACTATTGTAATTATTCCTTACTTTTGTAGGCTTACTGGTGGCCTATTGCCATAGATTTGATATTCAGGTGCAATCCTCCAGAGTCTATTTTGTAGCCTGCACAATAGGTACGTATGACGCTGACTCTTGAGCACAACACCGAAGGGAATCGCTCCCTTTAAAAGCATACTGTCGATCTTGCATTACACAGTTTGATTTATGATCCTTTGCTTCCTTTCATTATCGGACAATGAAATAGCTTAGAGAAGTAAATAGAACTATGTGGTGCTTTTGAAGGCTAGACCTTCCATCACCTAGTTATCTGACGTGTTGACTCCCTGAGCTGTTCTGTCCAATATATAAATGAGGTTTGTTGTTGTTGTCATTTATGTATCACCAGAAACCCTACTTCATCTACAGTATCTTTATATGTGCTTAGCTACTCATTCTTATTTCCTGGTTCAGAAATCCTTGAGTGTATTACATACAAAAATTCAGGTTCAAGGATATCTGTTTTTAACTTGTTAGTTAACTTGTTTTTAGCTTGTTAGTGTAGGTAAAACTCCTACCTGTATAGCAGAACAGATTCAGAGAAGCTGTATGGTCACTGAGTGTATTGCAGCTGTGGGATTTATGAACAGATGAACTGTAGCATCTTAAATCACTACAGTTTTCTAACAAGCAAATGTCTTTGGGGTTTGGGAGTTTAAATTCTTACTTAGCGGATCACATCACCTTCACAAAATATTATCAATAGACTGTAGCATGACTGCTAAGCAAATTACTATTCCAAATTTATGTTGCATGTATAATATTTGTGTTTGAAGCTTGAAAAAGTTCTCAAAATAGTGTTTTACGTATTACTTGAAAAAGTTGTTGTTAAAATGCTTGTCTGGCTAATTATTTAACTGTTCCTAGCTCAGCTGTAACTGGATAACTCTTCTTGCTGGTTTTGTCTCCTTCTAGCCTATGGCATAGGCCTTCTCGTAACCTTTGTAGCCTTGGCATTGATGCAGATGGGCCAGCCAGCTCTCCTCTACTTGGTGCCCTGTACACTTATCACAAGCTTTGCTGTGGCTCTTTGGAGAAAGGAGCTTGCAATGTTCTGGACGGGCAGCGGCTTTGCGGTGAATACCAGTTTGATATGAGTGTCTTCAAGAAATACTAATATTATAAAACCTAACTAGAATTAAAGTTGAGTAAAATATTGTAGTATTATCCAACAGCAACAAAGAATTTTGTTTTGCTTGACTGAATGTTTCCTTTTTAATTTTTGTTTATTGGCCTCAGTATTTCAATTTTTCTTTAATGTTTATGGCCACTTAATTTACTTGTCACTAGTCAGTTTGATTATTGTGTATCCATCTTAATTCTGTTGTAATTTAGTGGTTTGATCTTTGAAATTATTATTATTATTGCAGTAAGTAGCTTTTAAAATCTTTTTATTCATATTTTTTTCAGAGCCTAGTATAAKATACTAAATTACCAGTTTGGTGTTTTATCTGTTGCGAGTGAAATTAATTTCATTAATGATTTTTTATTAATTACTTGAATGGAGAAACAAGAGGTTCCCCCTACAAGTGAACACTATTTCATTATTAAATTAGTTTTGATAAACCCAGTTCTCCAGGGGAATGTTGCAAGGACTATTTATTGAAAATATATTTGAGATTGCCTGAAATGTAATTAAAAAAATGTTGTGAATGATGAAAGTTTACATCGTTTTAAAAAGTAAATCATTTAATAAATTATTCACTTTCTAGAAGAAAAATCCTCTTATACTATAAAAAGCACAGATAAGACAATGATAAGCATTTGTGTCCACTACTGGACTCTACTGATAGCAGAGATGACTAGCCTTTTATCTTCATCTTGTTTGACAGTTCTGATCACACCAGTAACTGGACACATAGTTGACTAAGTTTGCTGTTAACTTGAGTATGAACTCAACCTTTAAAGATTATTGTTTATACTACTCTTAGTAGCAGTAGTAGTTCCTGCTTCACATCATTCTAATGATGATCTTTCATTTACAGAAAGACCTACCTCAGCCTCCCTTGGTGATAGCTCCTGTCAGCTGCCATGAGCTTCCCAAAGATACCAACGTACCAGCCTCTCAACAAGACGCAGAGCAAATGACTAATCCTACCCTCCACGTGGAGGAGCTGCATGATCCCACCTTGGCTGCGGAGGAGCTGGCCGATACCAACACACAGACAGAACAGTCAGAAACCTCTGCCTCACCGAGTGAGGAACCAGCCAGTCAGAACAAGGACGACCTTGAAAGCAAAAGCCTAAACCCAGAGCAAAACCAGCTGGAATAAATGATGTGATAGGAACCCCCTTTTCCCCTCACAGACATATCCACATAAAACCAGTGTGTATTTAGACTGGTTTAGTAGTGTTCACATTCATTGAGAAACCTCACTGGGAGTCTGATCATCAAATCCAACCAAGAATGTTCTGCCTCCAGCTTCGGTACAGCTATACACTTCAAACATCTTTCTGAAATATGGTGCTCTACAAGGGTTCTAATGTATGAATTTTGGTAATCATTTTATTAGTGGATGCCTTCTACTGTTCCAGTTTCATTATACTGGAGTAGTATTAAGAGTTTTTATTTAAACAGTACTCTGTGCTTGTGTAGCTCTTGTACTGCTTTAGCATAGTGTAGGTGAACATAGAGGGGGAAGCATTGAATGAGTTTGCTACAATGCTAAGTTGAGAGAAACATGATACATTTTTAGCACTTTCCCTATTGTTGCGTTTTACTTTTCCCTACTTATCAAAGCCATTGATGCAAGGGAATGCTTTAGTATTAACTGACATTCAGGCAATACAGAGAGCTGGTTACATTACCAGCCTCTGAGAGGACTTATATTACCATGGTGCATTAAATGCATCTCTTAACTTTTTGTTTTTGTTTTTACTTCCAGGTACCTGGGTTGGCTACTAGTCTAGTTTAAAAGGCAGGATGAATGGACCTACAGGAAGCGCTGTAAGCACTCGTATGAACTCTAGGGGCTGTCTGGGGAAAAAAAAAATACAGTGTTTATTGCAAAACACAGCATAGTAGAATAAGTTTATTATGAATGTTTGGGATTTTTTTTTTTAATCAAAACAGATAAGAAAGCAAGTGGAAGCACTATACTCAGCTTAATAGGTAGTAATTTCCCTGGGAAAACTTTAGAATGAAAAATATCTGTGGGTTTTTTGTTTGTGTTTAAGCTTCTATTTATTCTTCTCTTAAGAAATATAGGTATGATTTCTAATTCTGAAGAAAATAGCCTGATGTCATTCTCCAGGGAGCATGTATGGTGCTAGAGTCAGTTGTGATTTAAGAGTTGCTTGCCACTCTGTGACTAATAAGCTGCCTCACATCATGTTTTGTCTTTGTCCCAAAAGTAGCCACAGTGAGGCCTGCCAGGTTCTGGAAGGAGGCTGTGATCTAGCCTGTTATTTTGTACCTTTTGCTACATGATGTTATGAAGGACTAAATCTGTATACTTTTTAAACTATTTCAGGTGCAGCTGTCGTACGTTACATACCAGAAAATGTACAATTTCTTTTTTGTATGGCATGATTGAGTTTTTTTTATGCATCAACTTTGCTACACGTGGAGGGATAATGAGATTTGCATATCACTTTTTCCATTTAAGAAGTTAGAACACCTGGCTTTATCAAAGATGTCAGTATTCTGTGCTTACATTGCATTCCCTTAAAAAAATAAATAGATAAATACTTTTCCACATTAAATCTGAAATGAAGGGGTCATAGAAATATTCTAGGATTCTGGAATGATTCCAAATGCCATGCAAGAAAAACTTTTCTTTTTGCATATTCTGGGGGCCCAAAATGTGGTATTTACAAATGTATCATTTCAATGTCATGATCTGAAGCAGTGGTTTTAAGTGAAGCTCTAGTTGGCATATTGAGTTGAATTCTGAAGGATTCTCCTTTAATGTCTGTACGTTAAACTTATGTCATTTTCTTTTGCTAAGCTTCCCAAAAGTTTGTGCTGTGTGGGGTTTTTGTTTGTTTTTTGTCCATTATTTTTTTGGGGAGGGGTGATAACTTCTTTTCACTTCCTCTCCTGTTTCACATTGAGTGGATAGTATTCTTTCTCTAGAATGTTAAAGGCTGTCTGTAAAACCACGCTATGGATTCAGAATTTTACCAGCTTCTGCTTAAAGCTTTGAGCCCTCTCTGATAAGTTGATTCGATGGTGAGTTTCTTGAAAAGCTTCCCGAGTCCAAAGGCCTGCGGTGCATTTAATTGATAAATGAACCGAATGAATCATGGTGAATGGTAGTAGAGAGATCCGTTTTTCAGTCTGCTTTTTAATGGACTGTATTACTTCTGCCACGGGTAATATGAAACAGTTATTACTAATGCAAAGCAACAGAGACATTTTATTCAAAACTTCAGCCAGCTGGATTATGCCTTAATTTAAGCCACTGTATAAGTATGTATACTAAACATTTATTTAAAAAAAGAAAATAAACCTACGTTTAAGTAATGAACTTGATGAATAGCAGGAAAAAATGTTTGGAGACTGACTCAAAGTTCTATAGTTTTTTTGTCTTGACTGTCTTTCAGGCGTAGTGTTATTGGGAATAGGGTTTTTTTTTATATACTTAAAAGCCAGTAGTTTCTTTTGAATTATGAAATACTAAGTTTTATCATCTTCTTGAAATATGCTTTTTAACACTTGTTCTCATCTGGTGTAATGTGTATTAGGAAACAGTTTATTTTTCAAWTTGTTTATAACTCAATTAAAATGGAAGAATTCAAAACACTGATTAACTTGCAAGCATTTAACAGTTGCTTTGTTCATGTTGTATTTTAGATTAGTCTGCCTGAARCATAAACTTTACCTTATGTTTCTGAGTTTTCCATCTATTTTTCAAGTGTGATTTTTTTTTTTCACCAACTACAAAGACAATGTGGAAAAAGCAATGGCTACTTAGTATGCTAATACAATACCTCCAGTTGAAGTATGTGAACTGAGTTATATACTTTGACTATTCCAGTACTGTACAAATCAGGTGACCCTAGTGCACCCACCTGGCTGCGACTGTTTGGACCCTGATCCTGCTCAGTTCAATCACTCCCATAAAAAAACAAGGCTGTGCTTTGTTATGTTGTTTTTCAGCTTAATGTAAAATCTAATATTGTGTAGGAAAAGATGAAGAGAYACAATTGATTATAATTTTATTTGATGATTGCAGACATACATCCCGCACCAAACTTACTTTAAAAGAAGTCTTTTAACTGAATGTTGATGCGCTYCTTGTTTACATTCTTCATATACTCTTTAGCTGACAATCTAAAGATTCAAGAATAAAGACTCTACTTCTGCAAACTTGTATGTGTTAAAGTAAAGCACTGGTAGTCCGGGGGGGGGCGGAGAGAAAAAATGCTTTGTTTGTATTATCACAGTAGTGATGGTCAGATTCTTCRCTGGTGCTGGAATTGCAAAAGTGCAGGTCAGCTCAGGTGGTTGGTTCTGACCGTTCTCCTGAAGGGTTGTACAAACACAGCTGAAGGTAGAATGTGAACCGAAAGACTTCGACTAATCTTGACAAGTGAGAGAGAAGTACTCTAAACCCTCTTCCACTTTGTAGGTTCTTTTTTCACTAGTCACAAATGAAGAGCATTTTAAATGAACTGCTTGAGTGCTTGGAGGAGGGAAATATATCCTGCTTTTATTAATGGCAGTAAAAATGAGCACATCCACATATGTAAGAATTAGACTTGTGAAAATACTTTGTTACAGCTAAATTTAGATTTCAAAAGACACAGAAAATATGCAACACAGTATCCTTTTCAGAAGAATGGTCTATATATCTAACAGAAATCTTCATTTAGATTACTCTTGGGTTAATTTTTTTTATTTTATTTTTCAACTTTTATATTAACCATACCTAATTTCTTGGATTTTTTTTTAGCTGATACCTTGATCTCAGATGATCATTCAAGACTTTCCTTCAGAAGCTCTTCTCTTCTTACAGTAGCCCTCAGTCTGTCTTGTCTTTTTGCCTCGTGGTTGAGTAGTGGATGTATTGGTTTTTTTTTTTTTTTTTCCTTGCACTACACTGAATGTTTAGGATGTAAAGCCCAATAATATTTCTCTTTAATGGCAGCTTTATTGTTTATTAGTAAACAAAGTGGAACATTGTTTATGCTTGCATCATTTGCAATGTTATTTCTATGTGTAAGCATATTCCTATGTAAATAAGCTGGCTAAGCAGTAATATGCAGCTATTGCATGTTGATATACTGATACCTTACAGATCACATTGGCACAAGACTTTCAGATATAGACATTCCTGCAGATCCAAGCTTTTGTCCAAAGCCTGCAAAGGTAGTGCCTTTTTCCATGACAAATACTATCCCCGATGTTTTAAAACAAAATCTGTGCAAGGGCTACCCATCCAGAAAAATGGAGACGTTCTTAGAGTACAGCAGAGAACAGAAAGTACGATCGGAGATCTAGAAAATTTCAGCTGAAAGAAAAGATTAAGCTTTTTGGTATTTTTTTCTAGAGCTGGCTTCCCAGCGGGCTAACATGAAATGAGGCGTGGAGTCACCTAATTACCAGAGGCTTCCTTTGGCACTGGAACAGAAGTGTCTCTTCACTGATTCTCTATAGCTTATGCGTTCATAGCTTGCGTTATTCTGGGAGAATCTTTCATCTTTGCATTTTCCTTCTTCTGTATTCCAAACAAGTACTTCGGTKAAGGGGAGGGAGGGTGAGTTTCTGCCATCTGTATATTAGTAGTGGTCAGCAACAGGTCTCATATTTATGATACAGTAATCGCTTATATCCATAGTGACATTCTTGAGAGCACCATATGCTGTTGAGCATGCAGGAGTGATCATAGGTGTAGTCAGCATCGATCTACGACTCTCAGCTCTATAAAAATTAAGTAGCCATGGATTGGCCCAGGGGAGGGTTTGATGATAAGCAATGCCCTTAAATCTGATTTCTGTGAATCAGGAACTAGTACGTTTTGTACTGAGTTGTCCGTAATTTCAGGAATTAGTAGAAGCCTTGGCTTGATGGAATGCAGTAACTCCTGAGGTCCCTTTCAGTCCTGTTTTTCCCAGTAGCTCTTGGGAATAGCGCAGCTCTTGGTCCACTAGGACCCAAGGATACCAAGTRCATGTGTTGCTGGGATGATTTGGAGCTGTTTCCCAGCTGAAGACATTACAATTTATCACATTTATCGTGGTATCTTTCTGCATGTTAGCATTTTCCATCTTGCCCAAGTTTAGCTCCAGGCAGCAAAATTTCATCCAGTTTTTAATTTCTGGCTCTTGGAAAGCTTTGAAATGATTTGTAGGCTAGAAAACTTTGGCATCTGTTTACTGTTGACACTCATGCTCTGTGTTGTGACCTTGTTCGGGTGTTTAATGTAAATATTGGTCAGATGAAATTATGAAGAAGTATGGTAAATGAGCTAATGATAACTTCTTAAACAATTAATGACTGCAGCTGGTCAGATAAATAGCACCTAATAGTAGAATACTGCTGAAAGACTTCAGGAGTGTAAGAGTYGGTACTTGTCAGAAACAGCGGTGCCACGTCCGCGTGGTCAGCTCAGTGGTGCTTCTGGAAGCCCRGCTCTTCAGCACCACCAACTATACGCAAGCGTCATAGCTGTGATGGTTTCTGTATGATAATCTCTTCCTTAATCAGAAATTTGAAAAGGATAAAAAATACCTCTTTTCATTTTAAAGATCTAGGTATAGTCAAGAAAATGCTATAAAATGGCCGCTTCTCTGTGACAAAACCTGAGATGATGATGTGAGATAGGAACGCGATCCTTGACATGTGTTTTCCACAGCAAGAAACCAGTAGATTTTCTTGGTTCTGCTCTGACTGAAGTTGGTGCAGTTAATATTCAACACCAATTTCAAAACAGTGGTTCAGGTTTAGTTTGAAGAAAGAAACATAATGGTTCAGGTTGTTGTGGCTTGGGTCACTCTCTTCTCCATAGCCGATATGGAAGGCTTTTAAAAGAACAGGAATGTCACAGGTACGACCACTAATTTGCCAGCAAGCCGGTGGGGGGAGATGGTTTTCCCCCGTCCTTGATACAGAGCAAGTATGAGCTCTGTTACTTTCAGCCTGGCCACGTTTGAAAGCAAGAACGCTTTTAAAGAAAAATACAGAGGGTCAGCTCGTTATTTTTAACCATGTTYCTTCGGATTCTCTATCCAGTCCAGTGCTGGAGGAACTGGGGACCTAGTGAGAATTTAGTAATGCGTAAGTGCTATTTGAACATGGCTAGTGCTACTTTACTAAAAGTAAACTAATGCTGCTTTGTATGTAGATCAGGTGGAGATTATAGGCTAAAATTTAGAGCAATATCAAAAGGATTTATGGGATGAGAGTAAGATACATACTTGTTTAATGCTTGTTTCTTGGATGCTTGATAGTAGCTGCTTTTAGGGAGATGACTTGTTCTTGGGAGGTAGCCTAATCCGTTATAAGTAGAATTGTTTTAAATGTCTGATGTCTTTGTGGAAGGACTTTGTGGTAATGTTCAAGTAACAGTGTATAGGCTAGTGTTATGAAGACTGCAAACTCTGAAGGTTAATTTTAGTGCTCAGGAATGCATACATCTAACTCTGCATATGTATTCATGAGAAATAAAACCTTTAAACTCTTGTTTTATACTGTGTTGAGAAGTTTTGTTATAATCCAGAAGCAGCGGTACATTTTTTCTTCTTCCCCCCCCCCACCCCCCTATTTTAAATCCTTCTATGCAGTTTAGCCTCTTGATTTAAAAAAAAATAAAATAAAAAGGAAAAAAAAAACTGATCTAAGAGGGTTGGCCAGCATAGCAAAACTGTGGCATTAAAAACTGTTCAAGTATTCTTCCTGCACAGTGAGTGCTATTGCTGCATGTACTGAAACCATGGGAGTGAAGTGCAGATGAGACCTAAAGAACCAAGGAATTCAGTTCTCTCAGAGATGTAGTCATCAACAATTGCGTTTTGCTGTAGGAGTTAGGTATGCTGATAAAATGAATATCCTTCCCAATTTTATCTTGCATATCTCATGCACCTTTTCAGCTGGTCGGTTAATCATGTATACTGTGCATCTTGGTTTCACAGTTTGAATTCGCTGAATTAATTCCTGAATTTTAGACAGCTTTATGTGAGTAAAGTAATTCTCTCCCTACTCAAGTGCAGACTGTAGAAGGTGCAGTATTTGCTAGATGAATTCCGAAATTGGTGCATAGTATCTACAAGGATAGGTAGGTCAGTCTCACTTTGTGACTCGTGTCGATGATACRAGGTGGTGGCTGTTGTGTTTGTTTGCAAATTGTAATAAAGAACTAAACATTTCATGTTACTAATATCTTTCTGTGCTGACAATAGCATAGAGCTGCTGAGCTGTTGCAAAGACCAAGGGRAAAAAAAAGTCTTTTCCAAATAGTAAAAGCTACTTTTGATTAATAGTTTTATAGTTCCAAAACTGTAGGTCTTATCTGTAATACTTGCCTCAGATCTTCAGACCTTCAGTTCAGTCTGGGTGTCTGCTTTTCTTTTCTTTTCTTTTTTTCTTTTTTTTCCTTCCTTTTTTCCCCCTCCTACGATGTGTCTATATATCTCTTCATGATTTTGAAGTCAGCCACCCTTTCTGGCTGAATTGCAGCCTTGTATTTAATTGCACATCCCATCAGAATATACATTGTTCTAATGTAAATGCATTGCAATGCGCAGCATTTCCAGGGATCAAATGTAGCTTTGTTTCTTCCTTTCATGATGTAACACAGGAAAAACTCAATGTCAAAATAATCAGTGAGGAAAAGTAATGTTAGGACAGCAGATTAGGACAGCAGATGAGAACTTTCCAAGTGTTTTTGCAGAGTGAGTATTTTGTTTACTGTGGAGTAATTAAGCCTATTTCAGGCATACGTATATATGGTGAAAGTAAACAAACTTGAAAATGACTTGATTGTGCGCTGGTCCAACTGAAATTGCAGTGTTTTTCTTCTGTTTTGCTTTTAAAGAACATTGCACTTGTCTTTAGCCTGCTTCCATTTATAAATATAAACATTTTCTAAAATTATTGTACAATAAAGATACTTAATTTTTTGAACTGCATTTTATTATTCTGAATCGGGTGCATTTGAAATCCATTTGTTTAGTTCATTTCATTCTTTGCTGTATAAAGTGATAAAGTGTCTTCTCTGGATTTAAAAAGTAGCTACTGTCATTGAGTTAGATTCAACTCAAAGTTCTTTGAACTGCTCTGTGGTGGTTTCCAGTTTTGATTCGTATGCAAGACTAGACACCAGAAATATGGTGTCATATCCCTGGCATTTCACACAAGCCATCTCTAATCCCTCTTCTGATTCTACCCTTGATGTGGTTATGATGCTAATACAGTCGCTTTTGATTGATCCGTCGCATACTATACTGCTATTGCAAAGTGGTTACTGACAGGTGGTTCTTTAAAGAAGAATAAATTTCTGCTGACTTAGAAGGCAAATTGGGGATGCAGCTGAGAATGGAATGAATGAAAGCAGCTACCTTTCCCCTCCATATTCTTGTGTCTTTGCAGTTCCCCTTTATGTATGCAGTACGTCCGAGAAGACAAAAATTGAGAAATTTCTTGTCTTACCTGGCTTAAAAAGAAAAAAAAGTTGCAGCAAGACAAGCTTTTCTGTTCAGGCTGTTACTGGGGAATGAAGAGAAAGAGGGCTCAAAACCAGAAAGACCGGTTTTGTGTTAGATAAAGGAAAGTAAATATCATGGTAAAGATTCAGTCTGACCACAGAGCTCATCCTAAGGCTTTTCTGCATTAGCTGAAATAGTAATTAGCATTCTAGATTTAGAYATGCATCTGTATAGTAGAATAGAAATAGAATTAGCATATTGAATATCTTATATTTAAATTACAGATGAGACTCTGAACTGCTGTTCTGAATTCTTACAATACAGCTGGCCACCACTCCAGCACATGCGTGAGCTATCGCTATTGATTATCTTAATTACATTAAAAACATTTCCATCTCGTAGTTATCTTAAGTGTGCGCTAAAGACCATTTTACATGACCATTTCTGCTTCTTCAGGAACAGTTTCTGCTGACTGCCAGCCTCTTATCTATGTACAATTTGCTCAGTTTTGCAGCAAGAACCGCTTAAGGCAGTCTCTGGAAGGAAGGGCCAGATTCCCCACCCAGGATGCTGATCACCACATTTAAGCATAGGCATTTGTGCACAGCAGATGCTGCCTGAAGGGAGTCTTCAGGGCAGTCTGAAATTCCCACCCTGAGAGCTCCTTCACCAATTACTCAAATACTTTCTTGTGAAGATTGCTAAGAGTTCAGTCAATGACCTAGTTTCAGGTTGGTTCAGTGTCTCACACCAGTCTRTCTCATTTGTGCAGATAACTAGTGGGCAATTACTGGACCACCCAGGGTCTTAATGACTTAAGTGCACTGGGTGTACACGCAAGGGCAACCTTGATCTCCAGCTGCACCACAGATACAACTAAAAGACAGAGTTGAGTTTCATACTTACAACTCACTTAAGCTCCATAGCTTCAAGTGGGAGGCTGGTCTAGATACCTCCAAAGATCCATACTGAGATCATGTTTCTTCTGTACTTTACTGAAGGTGGTGGTTGGCAAAGGGACAYGTGCAATTCTGTGGCCACTAGAGCWGTACTTTTCACTCAGGTATCTGGTGGTTGCCATAGGTATCGGATCGAATCAGGCTCCTGTCTGGTTTAGTCTCTAAGTGCTCGCATTGCTTCCTTTCTCACAGGACCCAAACTGAGTTGGAAACCTGACAGAAGCAAAGTGCGAGGATAAGGTCCCCAGTAAAAAGTTCACGATCTCATTGACGTGGATGGCAAATGGGAGAGGCTGCACTGAGGATTTGTGTGTGTTGCAGGGAGTGAATGACAGCCGAGCAAGGTAAGCCCTCAGTAAGGACAAGACCTCCTCGTCACAGGAAGCATTCAGTGATTTAGTCACTTAGTATTTTCTTTCCCAAACCATTGAATTTTCCTGGTTAGTTGAACCTGAAGGAGGAAGCTCAGCTAGGCAAGTAGTCTTCATTTTTCGCCTCTTCCCAGTGTGCATCACAGTGTTCAGGAGGAAATCTAAAACAGCAAAGKTGTCACGGTTGGAGAGAATTTTTTCTTGATCTGGAGAGATCCATTAGAGGGGAGGTATTAGGCATACGAGAATATGCTTTTATCAAAACAGAAATGATAATCAAAAATATTTTCCTTCCAACAGGCAAGTAGGGCTAGTTTTACCTCCTTGTTCCTATGATCACTATAATTTAAAAAACTTGTCACTGAATTTCCTCGCCCTTAATTCGTCTTCTGTTCTTTTCTCGTTTTCCTTGTCAAGCACACTAACTGCTAAAATTTGCCGTAAATGTTGAACCTGGTGAGAGCCTGTAGTGTCAGAAGTGACAATTACGTGAGAATTGGCTGTTGAAGTGTCAAGCTGCAGACAAAATCAGCTTAAAAGCAAAGAGTTCTCAATTTTTCATGTGCTTTCATCTTTTCAAGAGGTCTTGGCAGAAGCATCGTTTGTGGGCTCAAATACTAGCTTAAATGCAAGGAAATCCTCGTCCGGGTTTGGCCGCTGCTATGGGCTTTGTGCGTGATCCGAGACGAGCCCTGCCWGTGCCCGTACAGCAGTTGTGACATTTTCCTTGCACGTGGAGTTGTATAGCAAACTGCAGAAGCCTTTCCCTAGGCTGGAGAGAAGCTAGATCTCTTTTGGCTTGAGTTTCCAACACAGGCAACTAGAAAAAAAAATGCTTAAAGATAGAGTCCAGTGAAGAGAAAAGAACAACTTTTCAGGGTGAGCACTCTGCTTCTCAGCCTGTGCCTTTAAGCTCTGTCTGCGAACTCCCTCCGTGCCTCCCACTCTCCCCTCCAGCATCTCCTTCTGCTAGTGTAGCTGGGCAGTCACTGGGTGAGGTGAGCTTATGGGAGGTATTGGACCTGGGGAAGAAGAGTTTTCTGGGGGAAAAGCACCTAGTGAAGAAAAGGAAAAGCGAAGCAAGGTGAGTTATTGCTACTTCTTAAAAGTCCATCTCGTTTCCTTAACGTATCCGCTCGCTTTGCTGGGATGGGAAGGGACGTTCTGCACCTTCTCGGATAGCTGCGCCCATCTCTGGGTCTCTGGCCGCTGCAGTTTCAAGCCTGCACGCACTGTGCAGTGCAGATTTACAGTGCAGCGGATTTGTGCGCTCAAAGTGATCCCGCACAGCACTCACTTAATGGAGKGGCTGACTGGAAGGGCTTATGCACCCCCTTTTTGTTCCTTTTCCTACGGATTTAGCCAGGTCTTGCTCTGTGTACTGTGAGATTTCCAGATTGAACTGGAAAATTGCCACAGTTCCTCCTGGCTGAATTTTCCCGTATGTTTGGGGAAGGACCTCCTGCTTTACTGGCTCTAAGAGAAAAGCTTGTTGCTAAAGTTACTGCACATTAARAGAAATGCCTAACCTTTTATTTAAAATAGCTGTAAATAATTTTAATGCTTCCTTCTTAGTCACTTCAGGCTAAATAATTTTCATTGCTATATGATCCTTGAACATTTTTTTAGTGCTTTTTGATTCCATTTGGCTCTGAAATGATACTAGTGAYATTGGGAGCACTTTCCACAATGATGCTAGAGGAGATATGGTCTGCTATTCCCACCAACAGACCCAACACTGTCCGCAGAAATGTGCTCACCGTTGAATCTCTGTGGAAGTTTAAAACATTTTTGCCAGTTGTTCCCTGCAGATTATATATCTGTAGGGCTTTTCATCTTTTAGTGGTTAACCAGTATGTCGTCAGGTATGCTAAACTGTGTGGTCTAATAGGTGAGCCTTGGTTTCTGTGGAAAATGATCTCTGGACCCTTCCCTCTTTTCATTCCCCCCTTTGACCTTGGCATGGAACAAATCTCATAACAACCTCCAAGGTGCTGGAATAGTATCATGGTTTGATCTAATGTAGCCACTTCTGCAGCTGGATTGTGCTTTGTTCCCAGGGGTGAAGGAARGGAGTCTTGAGTGTTCTAGTACAGCTTTGCACCCACTTGTCTTCCATCTGTGAGGCTGCCTTGCAGAGGGTGTAGATGTATCCCCTTGTATGCTACCTCCAGGAGGTCCCCGTGGGTGAAAGCACCAAGCCAGGCAGCAGAGGACAGTTTGGAATTTTAGTAGTCTGTAGGTGCTAACATCCCCTAACTTTATCAAAGCACAGTCTCATCAGCTGCACTTGATCACACAGCCTCAGCAGACACTTCTCCCAAAGACACAGCTGAAGATCTGTTCTTGTCGAAGTCTGGGTTATGCTAGTTTGAGTTTACACCTTTAATTTAAGAGGTTGTGTCAGCCCTACAGTCTGAGGGCTTTGTTCCAAAKATTGTTTTCAGTTTATTAGATGGTATTAGCCCATACCAATACGTTGAAGTTCCATTGTGCAGCCTTTGAAGTCAATGACAAGAATCCTGTAAACTCAGATGCTGCGAGTTCCCTGCTTGAATGACGAGCTTTCATCACTTGGCTTTTCCTCTACATGAGCTCTTCCTTTGGGGGAACATATGTTGTAGATGACTGGTTTGGGGATAGSAGAGGGTTTTGTGACCGTGAGCTTTGATGTTTACCTGTCAAACTGTAATAAGGGCTGAAGATAGATAAAGAAAAATATAATTTAAACGTTACATTTGATATATGTAGGCTTGAAGAAAAAATAAAATATGATTATCTGCAAAATGAAGATGTCAGCTTTAAYCTTTTGTCCCATATAGTTCATGCAAAACTTCCACTAACTTCTTCAGCTTCAAGATTTCTCCCGCAGCCTATGCACTGGGACAGACACAGCGTTCAAGTGAGGAGGATGGAGGTGACTAAAGGAAATGCCATTATTTAACCATGTGAGCTTTTTGGGGGAGATATTCATGAACTGAAAAGTATCAAATTATATAGTGCTTCTGTTGTGAAAAGGAACTGGACAGAAATGATACTTCCTTGCTTACTAGATACTCCCCATGTGTATTCAGTATTTACTATCTCTACAGTGTGATCAAGCCAGTACAGTGAGGGGAGAGGAAGACAGCCTTTATTTTAGTCTCTAATCCATAGCAAAGTGTTTAAAGAGTAACTGCAGGCACAGATCTGCCTGGTACTCTGTTACCGAAGGTAGAGTTCAAGAGCTGAGTGTTTCGAAGGTGGAAGTGATGTTAGAGCCTTTGTTCCTGGTGATAATGTGTGTGCTGGGGAGCTCAGCTCCTCTCTCGTGTTCCGGCTGAGGCCGCAGAGCTGGCACGCAGGGAGAGGATCTTCTTACTTGTAAATTGAGAGACAGCTGAAGTCCAAGAGGGACAATAAACAAGGCCTGTTCAGTGTCACTAGACTTGCTGAGGGATAGGACCACAGCTGAGCCAGATGCACCGTGAAAAGAAGAGTGCTGCAATCGAGCAGGTGTTAGGGATCACTAATAAAACTACTTACTCTGCAGGGACTGGTAACACCCAGAGCAGTTTTGTTAACTCGCAGCACTGTTGTAAGCAGTGCCTGGAGTTCTTTGCTCCTGTAGGCAACAGGTAAGAGGCGTTCACAGCCTGTTATTTGATTGTTTCATTCTGCTTGGAAGTAGGATATAACCTTTCAAATGCAGCACAGCCCCGTTAAATGTTAACCCACAGCTAGGAGGGAGTCACAGACAGTTCTGAATGTCCCAGTTACAGAAGCTGGAAACAGATTAAGTAACTAAGGTGTCAGCTGGTTAAAGGAACCAGCTTGGTGGCAGAAGATGCTAGTGCCTCTGGAAACAAAAAGGCCACACTGGCCAAAGATTGCTTGACTTTCTGTCTGCTGATCTGCTGCTACATGTGGAAGTTTTGCCTTTGCTCATTAAGGTACCATCTGTACCAGTGAGAGTGATGCTGAGCARCTCTCTCACTTCTTTATGCATCCCACCATTTGGCTGCTGTTTCTGTGTGAGCTTTGTTTCATGGTGTACCATSATCTCATGAGGAGATTTCAGAGAAACTGTAAGTGCTCATGAGGAGGCAGAAGTCTTATTCCAGCACTCTGTCCACGCTCTGGCGCTTCACTTCCCTACTACAACCCTAGGGTTCCCTCCAGCCATAAAGGAATGGCTATAGGAACTGTCGTGTGATCATTAATGTCTCCAKACTGACGCATCCTTGCACTATACCACCATCCACCACAGAAAACTCTAGTTATTAATCTACTGTCCCAGGAGAATATTCCACCTTCTATCAGTAACTGCTGCAACAGGTTGCTGATCCCCATTCTTGCACAACAAAATTCCTGATTGTAGAGAAAAAACCACAAGACTTGACCCCACTTTAACTGAGACTGTTCTTTCCACGTGGCTCTGCCAGCAGATCTGTTTGCTTACCCGGGTGTCTCTATCTTCTCTGGTCCTGCTTCTGCTTTCACCTTCCACAAGTGACTATCTTCTCTCTCCTGCCCATGCTTGTGTTTTGCTGGCACAGATGTGATGTGTTGTTCTTCCATATGCAATTCTGAATGATGGGCTCTCTCAGGGGGCACATCAGAAACTATGTTTTCATTTTGTGCCTTCTCCTTCTGCAGAAAGGTGATTCTGCTTCTGCTCTATTCCTCCTCTGAAGCGCCACAAATCTTAACTCAGCCATCGAATCGCTAGTCTTTCACTTATCTTTGACCAAATGCTCAGTTATTTCCTGAGGTTGCRGGTGGATCTGCTGCTGAACTTGTCTGTCTTGAGCAAGTAACATATTTTTCATACTAACACCATCATTTCACAAAGGTCCTGTCTGGGTGAGGACTTACAGGTTTGACATTAGAACAGGTGATGGTTTTACAACCTTTATGTCTGAAGGCAGTAGACAAGGTAGTCAGTATTGCTATGTTAAGAACCAAACTCTCCGTAATGACACACATTTAATATAGGATAAAGCAGGTATGTTTTATTTACACTAGATTCTTCAAACATTTGCAGCATATTGATTGCTCTTACTCCATACTTATGCTTACAGTGTTAGGATAAAAAAAAAAAAGAAGTTAGAATACAGAAGTGCAGCACAAAGACTCCATGACAGCCTAGACTAGGCCAGCTCAGGACATTAGGGTTTTCGGAGCTTTATTATCTGTTGCAGACTAAATTAAGTTGACTTTTGAATACACAGTTGACCTGTTTCTTTTCTGTGACTCTTCCTTACTTCATCACAACAGACCAGAGGTGACACTTTACTCGTGTCCTTATGGTGAAAGGCTGATATGAAAGGGATGCTCTCTGGTAGACGAGGAATGGGGATATGGGAAGCAAAAGATAAGCTAAAGAAGAGCAAAAGGGGGCCTGTGGCAAAGCGACGTGAGCTATGGGAGCAAGCATGCCTGTTCTGAAGGAGGCGAGACTAAGAGCAGGGAATGCTGGAGAGGCTCAAGAAGGCTGGAGGAAAGGAATCAAAAYGTAGAGGGAAGGACGCTTGAGAGGCAAAAGAAGAGAAATATGGAGCAGTGGAAGACCAGAGACTGGGGAGGGGATGTGGAGGGGTAAGTGTGGAAAAAGCAGGTCCCTTTTGTGGCTAGCTGGCAACACTGTGCTGGGAGAGCACTATTGCACTAGCACCTAAGGTGCTGTCAGCTGACGAAAACCACCACAATTTGTGCTGAGTAGTTGTGTGTTCTGGGCCAGCCTTGCAACTTCATGCTCTGTGGGGCTCATTGCAKGAAATGGAGACCCCTGGCACAGGGAGTCTGCAATCTTAGCCTGACATTGAACAGCCTGACAATCTTAGCATTGACAAAGAACCAGGATTTCCCTCCTGTGGCTCCTCCTTGTCCCTTCCTTGCTCCTGTATGTGGTGTGCCCTCAACCCTTTGGGTGTAAGAACCCACCTCACCTTTATACATTAATGCTGTCCTGTCTGTATTGGAAATGCTGTACTTGCTATATTTTATGGTTTCTTTTTCACAGAGACAGCACGCTGATGTCTCAAAATCATCTTCTAAGTATCGCTCATTCAAAAAATAATAATAAAAAAAAAAGTAGCTCAAAAAACTACCAGGTCTATTTACTCTACAAAAAGCATGAGTCAAGCCTTGGAAAAAAAGGATATTATCTAAAAATACCTGTTCAGATGTCAGAAAAGCAATATGCCACAATTCCTTCTCTCTGACCCATTAGAATATGGGAAGGTACCACTTAATTCCCTATGTTCTTGCACATTCCTGTTTCATGGTGAATGAGGTGCTCAGTAGAGTTGCTGTGCCAGGAAATTGGGCAGGGTGAGGATGAGTCAGGCATAAGCAGGGTCATGAGCATTACCAGAAAATAAAGTCACTGACCTGGGACAGGCAGCCTGATCACTCTCTCCTGTCGAGGCTGTGTCTCAGTTTTTGTGCTCAAGAAAGCATCTCCATGCTTTTGCAAGGATTAATGGACCCTTTAGGAAATTGTTGCCTGGTCTGGAGATGTCATCTTAACCAATTATCTGAAAGTAAGGACATTGTTTTCAGCATTATTGGGTTAAGATGACATGTAATTCTTGGGGATCCCACTAATGCCTCACTTTCCTGTTTTATCAAGTTATAATTAGGCTCCCGGGCAGAGCACTGGAGAGCTATGAAATGGCATATGGAGGAATCACATGCCAAGGTGAAAAAATACTTCCATTTTCCTTTCTCCATGTCGTCAAACACAGGTGATGCTTCTATTTCTAAGTTACTGCTTTAGGTGTTGCTTATTTGAACAACTCTATGGATGGCATCTCCACCTGGGCATCTTCTTGGGCTTTACTTTTTTGGATTTACTCCACAGAAATGTCACTTGTGAATGCAGTCTTAGTCTCATCCTTGGAGTTCAGGCTGTGATTTAACCCACTTTAAAGCAGAGGAGCACATTTGGTCTCACTGACTGCATCCTAAATTCCACTAACTGGATCTCCACCAGAGATAAAGGGAGCAGAGGGTGGTCAGCTCAGGTGTTGGCACCCTGGAGTCAAGTGAGCTTCCAGCCAAGATTAGTTCAGTCTAACCTGTGTTGTCTAAACTAACAGCCAGACACAGCCAATTTTGCCTGTGATGTTATTTTTTTTCTCGGGTGCTATTGTCCTTGCTGTCCATTGGTAGCAATGCTGCTGAATATTGCCTGTTGCACTGGTCAGCATATCAGGATTAGATTTGGAGCTTCTRTGTTCAGCATCTGAATATTACGTTAGAGCCAGCAACTCCAAAGCCTATTGAAAGAACAGAGAGACTGGATTGCTCACTTGTATGCATTTAGGTCACAGGGACCACTGGAAAAATGTTGCTTATTTGTCTGCTCTTAGCAAGAGCTGAATTGTCTAATGTCTGTTAACAAAGCAGGCAGGCCCAAAGTGCCTATCTCTGGAAGGCTCAGTTAGACCTCCAAATATTCTTTTTCAGCTGTATTAGAGAGGCGTCTTGGGTAGACTGTCCCTTCTTCCCCCTCTTTGTCTCTTCCCTCACAAAGGAGTGACCTTTTAAAATCTCTTATCTAGAAGCTTCAGTTTAAAGAACTGCTGACGCCTCTCAGAAAACACTGAAAAGCTCTTCAGAAGCAGTTCTGCTACTCCCAGTGTCCTGGGTCCTTTTCTTCCCTCCTCTCTCTTTCATTGCTTGGTAAATTTGCATTAGAAAAGGTTGTTCCTTAGCAGCTTCCCTGTTTGTTGAAGTCACGTTCTGCTGCTTCAGCAAATAGCTGCTRTTGCAGTGTTTGGAACAGAGACACTTGCAACATCTTCTGGACCAGCAAGAGATGGCTGCTGTAGAAGTGACGAAATAAGATTTCTACAAGATGTCTACAAGTATCTAGAGGGAGACTGTAGAGAAGGCAGAGTCAGACTTTTTGGAGTGGACAGTGAAAAGATGAGAGACAACGGACAGAAATAACAGTAAGAGAAATTCTACTTCAATAGAAGGAAAAGATTCTTCACCATGTGGGTGGTCGAACACTGGAAGGGAGACTCAGGCAGGTGCAAAATCTCTTATCTTTGAGCATATTCAAATTTAACTGGACAAGGACATGAGCAACTTGATCTAAGTTGGTCCTGCTTTGGGCAGGGATTTGAACCAGAAACCCCAGAAGTCCCTTCAAACTTGTTTTGTTCTGGTCTGCAGTTCTGCCAGACTTTGCATGGGTGCTGAAGTCCTGCACAAAAGCAGTCAGATTCTGTCTGTGGCTTAAGCTTATGAAAATTTAGCATTTCCAGAGTCACATATATGAATTTTATATACATATATATATATATATATGTATGTATGTGTGTGGCAATACAACAGGTTCTGATACTGTTGTGAGAAACATGTAAGCTTGATGTTTTCAGCCATGTCTCAGAAGGGGAATTTATAGTCTAATGCCACTTTTTCCTGTGTTTAATCAGGGTGATTCTTAGGTCTCTCTCCATAGCTCTCTATTCAGACTGCAAAGTTGCATGTTTAAGGATGTAACCACAGCCTAGTCTTGTTATTTGCAGGCCTATAAGATTACTCTGAGATAAATACTGTACTTGCCATCAGAACTGTTCCACCCACTACTGCAGCTCTGTGACACTTGAGCAGCATTAAAGCAGCTGGTAGTGACACTGGTTGTTCTCAGGATCTTTATTAGGGGTGATTTCTAAGACAGAAAGAGCAAGTCAAGATCCTGAGCCTCGTCTATGGTATCTAACAGCAAATACCCACCTCTTGCTGTAAGCTAGCATGCCTGTTCACCCTGGCATTACAGGAGGCAAAACSCTAAATCCTCTCTGCTGAATAAAAAGTGCCAGGGTAGGAGACTGCCTGCTAGTGTGCCATCCTGGCTGGACCCCAGGGCATGATGCTGCGACACTGTGCTTTAACACTTACCAGAGCTTGTGTCACTAAAAGCATCTGCGCAGAGCGCAGAGATGGGGGCATCAGGCTGGTTCGTGCTTGTGGCAGACAGGACCACTCCAGCTCGCTAAGCATCAGTGTCCTCCTCGGAAAAAAATGTACTGGAAAGGGGAATCAGACAGGAAATGTCCATCATGGTTAATATAAAATCTCCTGGCCTGTAGCCTAAGACACGTTCAGGAGACAGGATAGGYATCTAGTCCTTTTACTTGCTGTGACTATGTACTAGTTGGAGATCCTGAGGACCCTAGCTGACATCTCACATTTTACTCCAGATCTATCCTTTTCCTCCTATTGTTTTTAATCACAGAGATCATCTGTAGAGCTGCTCAGAAAGCATGGACCAAATAAAACCAGTGCTAGGCACCCAGAGGAGACTGAGGGCCGGCCGTTGGAAGGTAACCATTGCTACTGCCRTTGTGGGCAGCGTGACAGCCCTCTACCTGGGGATCCTGCTGGGTGAGTGCATAGCTGAGTATGTTCTTTCAGTTTACCTCTTCCAGTAGAGAAATGGTCCATATATTTCACAGGATTTGAGAAACCCTCAAATGTCTTCTGCTGAGGACAATATGTACAACTCACCCCGCCACACACACACGCTGAATGGTATAGAGCTACCTCAGATTTTTAATGTTATTCAATTCTAATGCACTTTAATGTTGCATAGATCCATTCCTCTTTAATTTCCCCCAATGACTCCCAGACTTCTTGTAGCCAGACCTCACTACTCCAGCCATCTTCTACTCACTGCCCCACTCGAGGGTTCAACCACTGTCTCCTTGGCTCCCCCTTCTCCTCCCATTGCCTCTGGCTCCCCTCGGCCAGATGTCAGCCCATTACAGCACCCTGTACGTGCTTGGCAGCACCTGACATGCCTGGCAGAGTGTGGCACGTGTGGGGGTAGCCCAGCATGGCTGTATGGCACTCCCACAGTGGTGGTCAGGGAAAATCAAGCTGCCAAAAATCAAGGGKTTTTAAAGGACACGATGAGATCTGTGTTACAAAGTGGGCGATGTGGCCCCCAAACCTCCATGTTTCTTTTGTGCCTCTGATAGAAACCTTCCCTCTCTGGCAGCCTGTCATCCTGCAGTAGAGACCAGCTTTGAACACACAGTGGAGCTGAGAGGAATTGCATTCAACAGCAGCTTGCAAATGGAAAACTCGGACTATTACAGAGTGCTGACACCTGCTCTAGAGAGGCTGGTGAGTTGAGCCAGGCGAACCATACACGCTGCAGCTCTGCAGTCCCAGGCTTGGCATGAGGCAGAGCTGGGAGGCTGCTGTGTAGCCCATGCTCCTTCATTGCTCAGGATGGGCTGTTGCAGTTCCCCAGAGACCAGCCTAGCTGTCCTCAGCCAGCAGACTAGTCCTGTCTCCCTCAGGTTTTCTGCTTGGGGAAAACAGGGTGAGTGTGTGACCATCATTCTTCACTTTGCAGTTTCTATCCAGTTTCCAGGACTCCCAGCTGGACTCAAGCTGCACTGGTTGCACCATCCTGGGCTACAGGTGAGTGTAGACTGCTYTCCCTTCAGACCAGGCGTGCTACTACAGATGTGTGATCTTGGTAGCCTGAAATGTTTTTTTTGTTCAAAACAAGTAAAAAGAGAAACTGCTTTTTGGTCAAAGCTGTATTGCTTTTGGGATTCTTTCTGGATGTTCTGGATTCTTTCACCTTGAAATGAAGTCAGTGAGGGTGAGGAAAGTGGTCTTGTTCAACCAAAGTTGAATTTTGGGCCAAAGAAGAAAAATTGAATGACCGCTTCAGTGGCCCCGGCCACATCATCAGAGAATCTTGAGTCATGAATAATTGAGTAGTTTTATTTCTCCAAAGTTCCCTGTGGGCCACTAGCATAGAAGCTGAGGGCATTCATGCATAAGGCCTGCCYCTCTTACTGACCGTAGAGAAAAAGCGCCCCATGATTCTCTTTGTCTTCCAGCAGGAATGGAAACTCAAGCGTGATTGTCCGTTTCCGCCTCCGCTTTGCTCCCCAGGATTCCCAGACTCTGAGCTCTACAGAGGAGGAAGAAGCTCTCAGACATGGGCTGGCTGCTGCCCTGCGCAGGCAAGGTCTCTCCCTGGCTGCTTATGGGACTATATCCTCAGCTTCTCTTACAGGTATGCTCYTCCCATCTGTGCCAGGAAACCAGAGCAAGGTGCTCCATGCAAGTGCTGCTGTCAGCACAGGTCACACTAGCAAAACCACAAACCATTTCTCAGATAGCCAAACTGGCTCAGGACTTTAGCTTTAGATGCCCAGTCAATGCTTCATGCCCAGCAGCAGTGTTGGAAATAGAACTGCTGTCAGGCATCCAAGCCAAACCTCCAAAGGATGCTCTGCCTGACTCTAGGGTGAACCAGTTATGCTGCAGCAGGAACTCCTGCCTTCCGGAAAGATAGGATCTCACTTCAGCATTTCACTTCCAGTCTCTCTGTAGGCTCAGGAGACAAGCTCCAGGCATGGGGAGCCCAGCACTGCAAGCATAGGCAGCCCTGCTCATTACAAGGCGGTGGCAGAACCATGTTTAGCTCTTGGTGRTTGCTGAACATCTCTGGACACAGCTGCTCATCCACTGTGTCCTGCATCCATCACAAAGCAGAGCAGGTATCTGCTAGCTGGCCGTGGGACCCAGAAAACAAAACGGGCCAGGAGCTCGCTGCAGGTGTTTCCCCCTAGCTATGTGACAGGCAAAGCAGGGAAAGCTGGCCTCTGCCAGCCCTGCCCAGGAGCAGAGCGGTCAGGAAAGCCTGCAGCTCCTGCAACCCCAGCCTGGGTCATCTTCATTATCTTCCCTTCCCTCTGCTTTGTTACAGGCCCAAGTGAGATTTCTCCATACAGACCTGGATTGAAAAC
Organism: Rhea americana; assembly: GCF_003343005.1. NCBI lineage: Eukaryota > Metazoa > Chordata > Aves > Rheiformes > Rheidae > Rhea > Rhea americana. Next base: position 179,534 of record NW_028186399.1, on the reverse strand, counting down.
AGGTAAGAGCCAGGCAAGCGGGAAGAGCTGCGTGCCCTAGCAGAACAGTGATAAATGCCAGTTCCCTGTAGCAAAACTGCACTCTGTAAGCTAGAGTCCTCTTCCCTTCACAAGTCACCTGTGTGCCTGATTGCAGATATGAAAGGTGTTTGTGCCCCATCTTGCTCATAACAGGGCTCTTTTTCTCTGCCCCCCACCCCAAAAGTTTAACCCCAAGATGCAGCTAAGCTTCCAGCTCCACCCCAAGGGGATACTAACACTGCCAGGAAACACTGTGTGAAGACACAGTGGTGGTTGCCACTGAGAGAGCCAGGAAGACAGTCATAGAGAGGRCTGCAGAAGCCACATGAATGACCGAAGCCTTGCTGTCCCCAGGGAGCTGCCCTGGAGACAGGTTTACTTGCTGCAACAGCCAATGCATATGGAAAGAAAATATGGAAATGCATATGGCCAAAAGGACTGCTCTGATGCCTCTGATGAAAAGGGCTGTGGTGAGTCTCTCACAGCAGGTCTCTTGCATCAGGACCTAAGCACCCTGCTGGGCCACAACCCAACACTGCAGCCCTCAATAGTTGTAACAACAGTAGACTTTCTGGTCACTGGCAGGAACTAAGGACAGGGCATGATATGTTAGGCTGACTGAAGATGTCCACATCAGGATGAAAAGAACTGTAACATAGAAACATCTCAGTCCCTGCGACAGCTGTGAGGGGCATAATAAGACAGGGATCAACTGTTATATTCTCATGAGCCAGTGAAGCCCATACACCCAAGCCACAGCTCTTTGCGAGAGTGCACACAAGCATCTTCCAGCAATGCCACAAGAAGCCTGGCTGCAAGGGCATGCCCAAACCCATTTCCACCCACACTGGAAGTCTGGAGCTCAGACTTTCTTTGGGTCTTGATAAGCACAGCTGAGATATGGCTTGGTCACAGACAGCATCATCAAGGCAGTAACTGAAGAAGACGAGTGAAGATAGAGCGCAGAGATACAGTGCCCTGCAGGCATCACTCACCTTTACTGCTCGAGACAGAGTCCCTCACACTGGCACTGTAATGTTATCACTCCCCTAAGCGTGAACCTGAGGAAGCCAGGACACCAGTGATGTCCCTCCTGTAGGTGTTGATGGGGGAGCAGGTCCAGGGACTAGCCCGTAAGCTTTTGGTGGGCTGGAGTGCTGCTCAAGCTGTGCATGTCCACAGGCTTCTGGGAGCAGCTCAGGAGACAGTGGCTGGGCTTGGGACACTACCTGAGMCCTTTCTCTCACTATTTGGCTTGCTTTAAAGGGTTTCTGGGAGGATCCTRTGATGGGTCAGTGAGTTGCAAGCCTTTTCTAGAACTGCAGGTTAAAGCCTACTCGCCTGTAACAGCCACAGCAATGCCCTGGTGCTTGGGCATGTGCTGGGAGAGGCTGGGAGCATGCTTTGCACTGAAGCAGATTTTTTTCTCGCCCCAGAGAGACCCTTGCAACATGTGCCTGGTTCTCCCTGTGTCCAGCTGCAGGATTCCAATGCGCTTACACGAGCTCTCACCTGCCTTTCAGACTGCGGGAGCCGCCCTGCCATGCAGRCTGCCAGCAGGATAATAGGAGGCTCCGAAGCATCCAGAGGGGAGTTTCCGTGGCAAGTCAGCTTGCGAGAGAACAACGAGCACTTCTGCGGTGCTGCTGTCCTCACAGAGAAATGGCTGGTGTCTGCCGCTCACTGCTTTACTGAGTAAGCRCTAGTCAAACTCCTTTTCTTGCCCCATTTCTAAAAGCTGCCATCTCATAAGGCTCTCACTGTGCTCAGACTGCTCAGTCACTGTTRGTTTCTTTGCCCTGCCAGCTTTAGCCATAGGAAATTCATGTCCCGAAGCTGATAGCCGGGGGACAGGCAGGACCGGGCACCGAAAGGCAGGGAGGTAGCATCACCCGCAGTAAGCACGTCAGCTGTGGTTTGTAGGGCAATTCTGCTGGCTCCAGGCCTGCACAGTCCTATTTGTGTGTCTTCCAGGTTTCAGGATCCAGCTATGTGGGCAGCTTACACTGGGACTACTTCGCTCAGCAGTACAGATAGTGGCGCAGTGAAAATGGGCATCGCGAGGATCATCTCGCACCCCTCCTACAATGCGGACACAGCTGACTAYGATGTGGCTGTGCTGGAGCTGAAGAGACCTATGGCCTTCACTAAGTACATCCAGCCCGTGTGCCTGCCAGATGCTGGGCATCACTTCCCCACCAGAAAGAAGTGCCTTATCTCTGGCTGGGGCTACCTCAAGGAGGATTTCCGTAAGCAAAGTCTGGCGGCAGGGGAGGACGCGTGATGGGACAGAAGCAGAGCACATGAGGGAAGGGTGGAGAAGGGCAGTAGGGTTGTGCTCTGSTCAGGCAATGTGGGCTGTGACACAGGGAGCTGGACCCACTGCAAGACTCTGTGGCGGGGAGTTCACAATTGCGTCTCTTCCATTCAGTGCTGAAGCCAGAGTTCCTGCAGAAAGCAACAGTGGAGCTGCTGGACCAGACGCTGTGCTCCAGCCTCTACAGCCACGTCCTCACAGACAGGATGCTGTGTGCTGGTTATCTGGAGGGGAAAATTGACTCCTGCCAGGTGAGAAACAGCCCAGGGGAGCCAGCCTSTCTCTCCAAATGAGACTTTTTTCTTCCCCATATGCACCTGCATGTTCAGGTGGCWGTTTTGGCTACTTAGCTACTTTTCTCTAGTTCCTGAATCATAAAACAGGGCTGATGTTACAGACCTACCTGGCAAGTCCTCAAATTAAAGTCATTTTACCACTGGCAAAGGGCAGCAGTGGAAGCTAAAACATCCACAACAGTTTTTTTTTTTTTTTTGATGACAACTTGGTGGTTTCCCTAGTTAGCATTTATCTAGCCTGAAATTTCATACCTGGAGAAAATYCTGATTTTTCACAATGATTAAGGAGAAAACACTGTTGTGAGCCAGGGAAGCTAAATCAGAGCTGCTCTGCTGCTTCTGCTCCTCTAATTAAAGACCTGGTGGAGGTATGCTGAGGGCAGACAGAGCAGGCTTAGAGCTTAGCTGGAGAAGGCTCACCATTCACACTTCTTTTGCAGGGTGACTCTGGTGGGCCCCTGGTTTGCGAAGAACCATCTGGCAAGTTTTTCCTAGCTGGAATCGTGAGCTGGGGAATTGGATGTGCTGAAGCCAGGCGGCCTGGGGTTTATACCCGTGTTACTAAACTCAGAGACTGGATCTTAGATGCTATTTCTGCCTTCCCCACCTCCATAACACATACTGTCCCACTAATACACTCCAGCACTAATAGCAGCATGGTCATCTCTGAAGATCTTAGCAACACTACCGCTGGAGCAACCCCCAGCACTTCACCAGGCCCAGCTGCYAGCAAGCCAGCCACTGCTTCTAGGCCACAAGGTACGAGATGGTCACAGAGTGGGTGCAGCAGGGTAGAAAGAGTGGCAGGTATAGGTCCCAGTGGAGGGCCTACTTTTTCACTGAGTTGAAATAACCTTTGTCAGGGTGWCACACACAACCCTCAACTAAGTGCCAAAGGCCAAGACTGCCTCAGCTTAGCCCAGAGCAAAGTGGCCAAGTCACTTGGTACTGGTACGGACAAGTTTCATGGGCTCACTTGCTCATGCAACTGAATGCGTAATTTTGTGCCCAGCACCTGGCTCCATCAGGCCCAGGACACCTGGCAGATGCAGGGTACTAACACTCACCAGTGCCTGATACTGCTTAACCTGTTGACTGGACACTCACTTTTCTTTGCCTCCCAACGATCTCCCAGTATTTCAAGTTCAGTGGCTGCAATTTCACAGCAGTTAGGTATCTTCTCAAAGCAGAGGTTTCTACAGGAGGACCTGTTAGCTTCCAGGAGTCCTCCCAGTAGCCCTGCAGGGAGATACAGATGTAGGGCATTTTTCTAAATTGAGGATTAACTTTCTATCTGTAATGGCAGAGCTAAGGGGCACAGAGATACTCATTACTCTGCCTTTGGGAGAGGCACAGGCTTAAGACCCTGCCAAGAACAAGTCTCAGAACAGCAGTTAGGATGAAGGCCATGTATAGTAGTGCTCAGCCACCATGAGAAATCCCCAGGATCATCAGGAAGGGCTTGGGCAGATGCCTCAGACTTTGGCCCTGACTTGTCCCTGCCCGGACTTACCAGCTAGAGAAAGCAAAAGTCATTCCTTACTTGTCTTCTGCTAGGAGTAATCACAAGTCATGCTTGCATTTTTGTTCAGAGTGTGGAGGACGACCCGGACTCTCCAAACCCAGCAAGATTGTGGGAGGAATGGATGCTTCCAGCGGAGAGATCCCCTGGCAAGTCAGCCTGAAAGAAGACTCAAGGCATTTCTGTGGAGCCACCATAATTGGGGATCGCTGGCTGCTGTCAGCAGCTCACTGCTTCAATCAGTAAGATCCCAACCATGCTATGGCAGGAGTGGATGGCAGTGTTTGTTGCTAATGCTGTTCCAGTTTGCTTGGCCATTGACACAGACCTGTACAAGTCTACATGGCCATGCAGCCAAACCCACAGCTGTGGCAATGGTGTCACCAGTGAAAAACAATAGTCACCAGTGAAAAACAACACAGGACACCAGTTTTCATCGTGGCTAGATGTTAATTGCAAAGGGATTTTGTGGAGAGGCTGGGATGAGGCAGGGAAGGGTTAAAATGGCCTGGACAGGGAGTGARGACAACATACTTTGGAGAGGTGGCAAAGGGCAGGCTCCATATGACTGTTTGTTAAAGAAAAGTAACTGTTCTTTGAGGAAAGGCACCCTATATTGTAAAGGCATTGTAAAGAGGGTAACAGAAGGCACAAAGGGTAATCCAGGTGTAGAACAGCATCCTTAACAGGCATGATAAAATAGACCAAACTAGATTTAGGAAAAGAGACAACTGGGTCAGGAGCGTACGATTGCACCTATAAAATTATGGATAGCGCAGAATAAGTGTTTACAAAATGTCTTTTTACTTCTTTTTTTAAAAGCTATYAAATGAAAGTACCACCAAGAGGAGGTACAAAACAAGCAAAGGAAAGCAGTTCTTCATAAATGTCATTAAGCTATGGAACACCTCACCATGAAAAGTGCCAGATATTTAAAGTTTACATGGGTTAAAAAAAAAACAAAGAAAATGCAACTCTAGAAAACTTCAAGTTAAAAAATCCATTAAGGCCTTCTGAATACAGAGACACCATCTGTGTGTCAAAACATTTCTGAAATAACAACAGATTCCTGAAGGCTTGGAGAGCATTACTACATGCTTACCTGCTCCTCAGGAGAYGTTCTGAAGATGTACCACTGTTGGAAACGAGTTCTTTATGCCTGACTCCTTAGGGCTACTCTTGTGTGTRCTGGGCTCTGCTTTGGTGAAGCAAGATTTCAGACACTGATGATTTAAAGTTGCTTGTAATTTAAACAGYTAATGAGCTCAGAATTCATGCTAGGCATGTGTGTGAATGTATGTTTAGGATTATGTATTTGCAGGACAAAGCCAGAAGATATCAAAGCCTATATGGGAACTACATCACTAAATGGAACAGATGGGAACACAGTGAAAGCCAACGTAACAAGAGTGATCCAGCACCCCCTCTTCAACCCTATCATTTTGGACTTTGATGTTGCTATATTAGAGCTGGCAAAACCCCTCGTCTTCAACAAATACATCCAGCCCGTCTGTCTCCCACTTGCTGTGCAGAAGTTTCCMGTTGGCAAAAAGTGTGTGATTTCTGGGTGGGGAAACACCCAAGAAGGCAATGGTAAGCAGTGATGCTTTACCAGTTGATTTGTTCTGGCRCACTGACAGATTCAGTGGCAAAGCCTGTACCAAAGCAACCCAGAAAGATGCCTGGGAACATACAGGAGCCTATAACAGGGACAGTCAGGAACTCACAGGAACATGGGAGCCAAAGGCAAAAGTAAAGGCATGTGGAAAACTACCTTAAATTACAGTTCTTTCTTTAGAAGCTGCCAGCAAACAAGAAAATGGAGATAGCAGCTTGGCAGGAACCAGGAGTAACTAGCTGGGATCCCCTGAATAGTTTTCCCCTATTAAGCAATGGTAGATCATTGCCTCAGTGGTTTCCTGTGAATTCCCCAGCAGGCCATCTGACTYGGTGACTACACAAGGCTTTGTCACAAAGATGTTCCAAGCAATTAGAAAGAGCGAGGACCCCATTTTGCCAGAGAGATTGAAGGTRGCATATGTGCTACCAAAGAAGTCTTACTGTCCCTCTGCAGTTGGCAAGGAGCTTGCAAACTGTTAAGATGGCAGAAAACTTGTTGCCTGTGCCCAGCGTCCTGCACACAGGTACAAAACTCTGCCCTGGTAAACCAAGTGCTTCAGGGCTGCAGAGTAAGCTCCTATCTGGGATTAAAGCCTGCTTTTCAGAAGCACACGTTCAATCAGTCTAAAAGCCTTTAGCTCCCACTTCTCTCTGCTACACTCATTAACCCCTTTGTTTTCTTGCAGTCACTGAACCTGAGAGCCTGCAGAAAGCCTTTGTGGGCATTATAGACCAGAAGATCTGCGACTTCCTCTATAACTTCTCCCTCACTGACCGAATGATCTGTGCTGGCTTCCTGGAAGGGAAGGTAGACTCATGCCAGGTAAGAGTCTGATGTTTCTCCACTCCTCCACAGATTGYTGCAGCTGGACTAATTCACAGTCTCAGCATTGCCTTGGGAAATCTCTGCTGAGCTGCTGTAGCCAAGTTATAATCAACATGTGCCTTATGTCAAAAAGGAATGGCCCACTGCCAGGGAGTTGAGAAAGGTAAACGAAGCTCCATCAAACTGAGCATGACTTAAGGTGGAATCTTGCTGCTCCAATTTGGGAAAACTGGAGCTCTAGGAAAAACAGTCTCTCCTCCTGTGGCAGTGAGWCAAAGCGGTAGTGGTTGGTTGCTCTCCTTCATAGAAAGGAGTTGTCAGGAGCAATTAACTTTCATGCCAAATGCCATTATGTATCTGTGTGATCAGATTAAGCCATTGATCTCTGCTCACTCATGTCTTGCATGCACTGCATGGGAGCAGACAGCCCCTCTGGGCTGGGTGGGCCATCTTCAGAGACTGGAGARAGAGGAATTGGGTGCTATCTAAGCCCTCCCAATGTGGCTGAGGAGCTCCAGGCAGACCTGTCTTGGGGCAGAGTGGGCTGAGCAGTCATTGTCTTGCTTCTCCCTCAGGGAGATTCTGGTGGGCCTTTGGCCTGTGAGGAAACCCCAGGCGTGTTCTACCTGGCTGGCATTGTGAGCTGGGGAATTGGATGTGCCCAGGCTGAGAAACCTGGTGTGTACTCCAGAGTTACCAAATTCAAAGACTGGATCCTGGATACCATGGCACAGCTGCCCAGTCCAGACACAGGCACCTTTTCAAGTTCAGCCATCACCAGAGCTTCCACCACAGCCATCCTCATGCCGCAGCCCAGCACAACAGCTACAAGCCCAATCAATGGAACCACCCTGAGTGTGAAGACCACCACAACCAGGAGAGAAACCTCTGCAACTCTGAAAACAACTGAGCCTACCAACCCCACTCAAACCCCAGGTAAAAGTTCACTGACACCCAATTTATTGATATGCTGGTAGGTGACCTCCAGCCCCTGACAAGAGACCTCCAGCCGCTAGCATTGAGGTTACTAAGCAGGCCATGGGTTATTGCCTTCCAGTGGTGCCTTGTACCAGCCTCACCTTCAAGTGCTCCAACAAGGTCTGTATTGGAAAAACAAATCCCGAATGYGATGGCATTGTTGACTGCAGCAACGGCGCTGATGAGCGCAACTGTGGTAAGCACTCCTGGGCCGCATGCAACTGCTGCTGACCCTTATCCCACGATACTCAGACTCCACAGCACTGCCCTCATACACTTCAGCCCATCAACCTCACATGGGCTGTCTTGGGCCCCAAGTTTTACCACTGGGATCCTGGGCCAGCCTCTGTTCCTCAGCACCCTGGAGCTCTTAATCAGCTTGTGAGGGTCAGGAGATAAACAAGAAAAATCTGGACAAGTAGGGTACAAATCTTCTGCCAGGGAATGTGGCTGCTTCTGTTCCATAAGCAGCTGTCCAGTTCCCCAGCATGCGGGCCTTCTGCTCAGCCAGTCTGCTAATACTGGTTGGCATGACAGCTCTGCAGAATGTGGCAGCCCAAAACACACCCTGCATCACCAAGCACTGCTTGGGCTACGCTTGCTTGCATCCTTGCTCTACAACAGCTCAGCCAGCCCATCCAAATTTCCCCTTCTCACATGGGAAGTCCCCAGAAGATGTGATGTGTGAAAACAAAAAAAGCTTCCAAATCATACCACATCTGCCAAGTCTTGTCACTGGCAGCTAGAAGAAATTCATCACATCCTACTGCCCTGTCTATGTCTCCCCAAAAGGCTGCTCCATGGCAGAAGCCATGGAAGGACAGACCTCCCTTGTCACTTACGGTTTCTTAGCACACTGTTGGCTCTTTTTCTGTCTCAGATTGTGGCTTAACTACTGCTCTGGCCTTCAGCAAGATCGTGGGTGGCAGCACTGCAGCTCGGGGAGAATGGCCATGGCAAGTCAGTCTCTGGCTTCGGCGGAAGGAGCACAAATGTGGGGCTGTCCTCATTGCTGACAGGTGGCTGCTCTCTGCAGCTCACTGCTTTGATATGTAAGTCTGAAATGGGCTGGTAAAGCCTGCCTGCCCACGGCCTCATCCCCGTCTGCCCACCTGCCCATCCCCTTCCTTGCAGTTTAGCACCACAGCTGGGATGCTGTGCCCCCCTGGAAGCACACACTACGTATTAGAGATGTGCCCCTGCAGGTAAGTGCTAAGAATGGGTGTGTGTGACATATGATGGAGCTAGGGGCCTTGGCCTCACAACTTACGGCCATAGTGCATCCCAGCCCCAGAGCAAGCAGAAAATGGCACTTTTTGCTAAGCCATGCTCCTAACAGCCAGGTTTGCTCTCTTTCTGCAGTTACAGTGACCCCAAAATGTGGGTGGCCTTTCTAGGAACACCCTTCCTGAATGGCATCGATGGGAAAGTGGAAAAAATATTCCGTATCTACAAGCACCCTTTCTACAACGTCTACAGCCTGGACTACGATGTGGCACTTCTCGAGCTCAACATGCCTGTCAAGTTCAGCAGCACCATCAAACCTATATGTCTCCCAGATTATTCACATATTTTCCATGAAGGAGCCAGATGCTTCATCACAGGCTGGGGCTCCACAAAGGAGGGAGGTACTGACCRAGAAGGCTCCCTCACACACGACAGCCATGCTAAGTGCCACCTACCCTGTGACCCTGCGTGCCRTCTCCCACTCCACTGCCCCAGCACCATCCACACTAGGTTGTACCCTGCAGGAGATACCAACCTGGGCAAGGTCTGGTTTCACCACAATCTCCTCTGCAGCCACCAAGGATTGCACCCATCCGTCCCTACCCTCTTGTAGCTTTCTACATGCTAGCCGCCACACTCCCCCATCCCTGAAACAGCTGTTCCAGCTGTACTCCCRCAGTATGAGGACCACACCCTTGCTCAGCTGGGAAGGAACCAGGCCTGGCTTCTTTCCCAGTGCAGATCTCTCCCTCTAAGGCAGCTGAGACCCTACTCTGACACATTCTGCTSTTTCTGACAAGCTCAGCACCAAGCTAACAGCAATCGCTTGCCTCCTCAGGTCTCATGTCAAAACATCTGCAGAAAGCAGCAGTGAACATAATTGGTGATCAGGCCTGCAAAAAGTTCTACCCTGTCCAAATCAGCAGCAGGATGGTGTGTGCTGGTTTCCCCCAGGGCACCGTCGACAGTTGTTCAGTGAGTGTGAGCAGCAAATGCTGCTGCTGGGGCAGGGCAAACTTGCAGCGAAGTTCCCTGGCCACGTTCTCTCAGAATGCCGTGTTCTGCCTTCCTAGCTCAGCTGTATCTGTCCCTCCATCTCCACTGTCCGTTACTGTCATCTAACTCTATCCTGCATGTACCTTGCTCTGTGACAAGTCAGGGAAACATACAGTAACATCAAGTGAGAGGCCATAAGGATACCATGGAGCCCATTCTATGGCCCTRTTCTGCCTCAGAAAATGCTCTTGCATGTCCCAAACCCCCAGGCTCAGGTTGTGCATACAAGTACATCACTGAGCAGCCTTCCAGCTGGGGAGCAGGTTCCTGCAGGGGTGGGAAACAGGACAGCAAATCTTCCCATATCCCAGAGATCAAGAACATCTCTGAGTTGGGGGGTTGGGCTGGGCTCGCTTGGCTGCATTTTTTGGCTTGATACAGGACCCTTTTCATCTCTCTGCAGGGCGATGCAGGTGGGCCTCTGGCATGTAAAGAACCCTCAGGGAGGTGGTTTCTAGCAGGAATCACGAGCTGGGGCTATGGCTGTGCCAGGCCATACTTCCCTGGTGTCTACACCAAAGTCACAGCTGTGCAGGGTTGGATCGCACAGAATCTCAGACTCTGAAGCTGCATTTCTCCACTCAGGGAAGGAGACAAATAAGAGGAGTAATTGCCAGGGGATGCATTAACCCCTCCGTTCCTGCACATTTTCTTGATGCTGGAAAGGGGTGAAGATGGCCTGCAGCTGCAGGTGTTGAACAAATGCCAGCATTGTGTGACCCACTGCAGTCTTGACACCAGGGCATTTGATAACTGCTTTGCATAGAGAGGTGCAATTCTAGAGGATTTTCTATAAATAAATGAGGCCTGTCCCATCTTAAGAGCTGGCCAAACATTCTATGCATTAAAAACCTAGCCTTTCAAGTAAAGGAGTGCCAGAAACATCAGCCAGAAATTTATGTAGATTGGCTTATCTCTTGTTTATGAGTTGTCATCCTCAAACCAATCCAAGAGACAAGTGGACTTTGTCTCAGCCCCGAGCTATGTCCTTGCTGAAGCCTTGAACCTCACTGCCTTGATGRAGCTGCCACGTTGTGCAATGGCTTTTAGAAAGGGTATATACACTTTCCAGACTCCATCAAGGTACTGGTAGTTACTATTAAACTCAGTCACGATCCACTGACTCACCAGTTGATTACAACAGAAGCTAGGACTAAAACACTCAGGCTCTGCAGGCTCTCACCTTTATTAAGCAATCAGGACCRGCTTCTCCCCCCCACAGCTACCTTTGACTAAGGGCACAGGTACCTAAATCAACAAAGAATAAGACATAACCACATGGACTACTGTTTTGCTTAAGCTAAGTGGAAAGAATTCAGAGTGCCAAGATAGGGTCCACACATCCAATACATTCAGCAGAGAGTGCAGTCCCACTAGAGTAAGGCACACTGAAACATCTGTGTTCTAAAGTAAGAAATGCTGCAGGGCTCTTGTGTCAGGTCTCAGACATCTCCTTAGACTTGATCACCTAAGCAGAATGCTAGTTAGTACCTCAAACCCCTTCCTAGATTTGGCACTTAAGCTGYGCATTTGGGTATAGCAAGAGGTTTTTTTCTTTCCCAACCCAGCTGGCAATGAAACCCACCACTTTCCTAGCTAGAGCCCTATCGAGGTGGGAGATCTGGCTTCCAGGCATGACTTGGCTTAGGGTGGATTCAGATCACACAGCTGAAACTTTTGTGGGATGCTCCCTCCTGCTGAAACTAGACTGCTGCACAGCCAGCACGGAAAATTCATGCAGCCATAAAGAGAAGTAAAAAGGCCCTTGAAAGAACATGGCTGAAGACAACTCATTTTCAAATATTTATTTTACCTGATCTGGATACAAAATTCCAGTTTAGCTTCAAATTAGTCTGAGCAAGCATTCACCCCCTAATAGATAAGATTACGCRGGGCCACTTTCATTCCTTTATAGAAACCACCACACTGAAAGATTAAATGAAATCACATTCTCCCACATCCTCTTGAAAGTCCTAACAGCTAAGAAAAAGTCACCCTCCTAGCCTGTCTCAGTCCCAGCAAACAGTGAAATATTTGTGTGAATACAGAACAGCTTCAACACAAGGGATTTCAAAAATCACTACAGATGGACACACACTTTTAATCTTCAACAGACTCACCTTCCAGTTGCTGTGCAAGTAACACAGGACAGATGCCCAYTCCAGGAGAGGTGTGAAGGCTGAGCACAGCACAGTGCTCATCCCCAGAACAGACCAGAGTCCTCTGCTGCAGAAGTGTTCCTACTCAAAAAATGAAATCTAGAAGATAGGCTCCAAGATGGAACACCTGTGCCAGAGCCAAACCAAAAGTCAAGAGTACAGGAAAGCATACCCACACAATGTATCTTTTTCCTATGAAAAAAATCAGTCAGTCTAAGTAGTTTTCACCCACAGTCTATTGCTCCCCAGCTGTGGTTGTAGTTACTTACACRGCTGTGCAGCCCTGCTCCCCAAGGCACTGCTTGAGCCGAGTTAAAGACTACAGGCCCATCAGTAAGCTCCACATACAGCTATATAAACACAAGGGAGGAGGTAGCAAACTATAGCCTAGAGCATCTCAAAGCAGCTTTTCCACTTACGAAAAGAGACTGGGTAACTATCCGATAGCCAGGTTCATGSTTGCTTTCTGGGGAAGGGGAGTGTGTCACTGGCTTAGCCTCTCTTTTCCACAGAAGGCTCTTTGCCCCTCACAGCCCTTTCAGCAGGGCTTTATCAGTCACAATATGCTCTAGCCAGTATGACTGCTGGGAAGAGCATGAGGCAAACTAAGCAGYTCATGGTGGCTCCCAAGGCTGGAAAATTCACCCGCTCCTGGGATCGGTGCTAATAAAGGCCAAAGGATGCAAAAGATTCAGCGAGGGTTTATTGCTCTGCCACGGCAGGGGCTGGAAAGGCAGCAGGATTTTGTCCCCAACCGCGCGGACCGGCCGCTCGTCCCTTCCCTGCAAGGTCCATCCCCGGTCCCGGAGCCGAGGCGCTTCACATGTTGGCTCTCTCCCGCTGCAGCCGGGAGTTGTAGGCTCGGGAAACCGTGTTCCAGGCGTCCATGTAGCGGTCCATGCACATGGCGATGCACTTCTGCGGCACAGAGGGCCCCTGAGCGGCCGCCCCGCCGCGGAGCGCGGCCGCCCCCGCGCCCCGTCTGCCCCGCGCCCCGAGCGCTCACCTGCTCCGAGTTGTCCAGCGAGCCGCCCGGCTTGCCGATGCACTTCCGAAAGCACTTGTCCGTCATGCGCTGCGGAGAGAGGCCGTGAGGGCGCCGGGGCCGCGCCGGAGCCCGCCCCGCTCCCCCCCGAGGCAGCCCCCGGCCCAGCCGCCCTCCGCAGCCTCTCCTCACCTGCAGGAGCTCCTGCGCGTTGGCCACGGCGATCTGCACCTTCACTTGCTCCATAATGAGCCCCGCGTCCAGCTTGCCCCCTGCGCCGCCCGCAGAGCCGAAGTCGGAGCCGAATCCGCTCTCCATGCCGCAAAGTCACCGCGGGCGGCGGCCCCGCACACGCTGCGCCGGGGGAAATGGCGGCTCGCGGGGACTACGGCTCCCAGCGTGCCCCGCGCGAGGGCGCTCGCCGCTCCCAGCGTGCCCCGGCGCTCCCAGCGYGCCCCGCGCGCCCCCGYATGGCGGCGCSCTTCACCAGCGCTCTGTTTGCGTAAAATTTGAAGAAAAGGGGGGTTCGGTGGCTCTCCCCCCCYYYTTTTTTTTCCKGCGCTTCTGGAACACAGCGTGTGATCCAGTGAATCTCTTCTGCAGTGTCTCTATACACAGGAAGGTTCCCTGGGATGAACCATCCCAACAGCCCCTGTTGTCTCCCTCTCACAGTTCAAACGAAACAAGGAAACACGTAAAATGCAAAACATTTATTCGAGTGTGTTGTACAAAAAGTTTCCAGTCATAAAATGTATATTACAAATCATTGAAAAAGACAGGACATTTGGCATGCATATTCTTAAAAAGAACAAAAAAAAAACTTTGAAATGATAAAGTCTAGATCATTACGTAGTTTTCTTACGCTTCATATGAACATTCCATCATTTTGTCTTTTTACTTCATTCACAACTTTTTTCACAATTCCCAATTTTAAGAACTTGAACTTTCCAAAAACTTTTGCAGCAGCTGCCCAAAGATGGTCAGTTAAACTGACCACCGACTTAAAAACAGAGCTATCTAAATAGAATTGTGTGTTTTTTTCTTTTTTTTAAAAAAAAACAAAGTCACAATTCAAGTCACAAGGCATCACTTATGAAAATAGAGTTCAATGAAAACGGTACCATTGTGCCCCAACATAAAGCCTTCTGGCTTTAACTTGTTTGAAATAGCTTATTGCTTATAGTTTTAGTGTAMTGATGATCTAGGTGGCTGGAACACACAAAAACATCTACCTTATCAACACAGAATCACTACTTTATTAAAAGTAACTAGAAATTTTGGAAGTTCAATAAAGTACATTTCCTTTTCCCRATCTCCAAGTCAATACAGTGCTTGCACTATTCTGAACTGAGYGTTTCAAAATTAAGCATCTTTTGTACTCTCTAGACATTAGCATTTCAAGAAAGGCATTATGTTTACAAATAATAATCACATGTAAATATGGTCTTATATAAAAAGACTTTTACATTAAAGTGGTTTAAAGCTAAGCATATTGAAGGGCAAATAAAAATTCTGTTTCTCAGGCCATTTTAGGTATTTGACAAAAGAAAATCTCTTAAGGTGATTTGTCTTCACATTCAGCTAGAATACCGCTTTAAAAAAAATGCAATCACTATCTCACCTTCCACTCACTGGTTTACAACAAGGCTGCATTCACTGCTCACACATCATTGGTGTTTGGACCCAACAGTGGCAATAAAATCCAGTATCCAATATGGATATGCCTTTGTTTAGAGATAAGACTTTCAAAAGGAGATAAAGAGAGTAGTAATAAAATGGCTTAACAGCAAAGTGAAAGTAGTAGCTACAAAACATAAAACATACATCACACAACAATACTGAAATCCATTCGACACACAGAAGAAAAAGATTCTTAAACATTTTGGGGAGTAGAGAGGAAGAGGAGATTCCTTTATACAGAATCATAGATTGGGCATTAAAAGCTTAGAAAATGTACAAAAAAAAAACAGTAAGACCCCCTGAAATGAACATGAGGTGTCCCGTTGCTCAAGGATATACACACACATTAAGTGAATCTCCTTTCACAGTATGATCTGCTTCACATAACGATGYAATTTTCATAGCAAATGCAAGCTGCAGACAAGCTAGTCTGGCTTTTTCATTACAGGCCATGGAAAGCAGATGTTTATTTTCTTCCTGAGACTTTTCAGTTACTGCTACTAATGCTAATTATGCCAGCAGACTCCCATCTAATGGCAAAACAGTGCTGAGGACAAATAATCAATGCCTTACTGTAAACTATTGTTCTTGCAGGGGCAAATCCAGAGTCTTGAACTAACCTCAACAGACACACTCAGAAGACAAGCTGTGCAGCAGCAAAGGGATCAGATACTCTATTGCTTGGAATAAGGAGCTGCTTTTCAGATGTCAGTACAACAMAACAGCTAAAGTAACAAATACAGAAGCATAGGGAAAGGAAGCGGCATGAAATGATAGAGGCTGTGTAACCAYATCTCACTCTGCAGAATGCTGTGTTACAAATGGTTCTGCAGAAAGCTGGATTTCTTCTTACACAAGCATTTTCACACAGTACAAACTTAGGTTCCCATAGATCAGCACTTTATCATTCCCTGATAAATGGAATCATTTATCCCATACACAAAGAAAATAACAACCTAATTCTAGGAATTACTTTTACTATTTCATCCAGAATAAAGTTATTTTCCTGAATAAAAACATCCACACGGGGAGTTACACTGAAAGAACTATTTTGCTGCAAGAGACACTGGTTAACTTCCCCAGTTAGAGAAGCCTCAAAATCATGTTTTCTGACAAGTCTAATCTGTTTCTTTTTCAAGCTCTACATCCAGCATCAGACACTGGAGTAGAAATGCTGACAATTCTCCAAATTTCTCAAGAGTGGTTCACTTCCAGAATGAAATAGGAAAAGAGGGCATATGAACATTGGATTTTATTTGAAGAAAAAGCTTTAATTATACTGAAAATTAAATTAAAAAAAATCATTGAAAGAAAGAGAGGCAGTGCTTTTCTGGCTTGCTATAGCCAAAAACCTCCCAGTATGAAGCACCAACTTTAAACTGATAGTGCAGTTATATGGAAGCTTAGCATCCAAAGCAAATGGAAAGAATGTCTAAATAAGACAGACAATGCAAACAGGAAGTGGAATACAGTAGTCTGTCTTCTAATTTACAGCTAGGAATTATTTCTCCTATTTTAAGTCGCCTTTCAGAATCCACTATGGTGACAGAATCACCCACATTTAGTCTGTTCTATTCAGCTCTTCCCAGTGTCAGTCACTGCATTATATGAATACCTGTATATATCTAAACACAGCACTGAAGAAAACTGTTTCCAAAGTTACAGGAAACAATTCAAATCCAGGATTAAATTCTGTAGACTGTTACTAAAGGGCACAGTACTCATCACACAAGATCCGTAAGCACTGGTCCTTAAGGTTACAAGGAGACATATTCTTTCATACAGTAGCTGAATGAAAAACCCTATGGCTCAGGTAGCATGAGGTCCTTTCTCATTCAAGCTGCCTTTCTAGCCTATACTCTATAGAGAAAAATCACTGAAAAAAAAAAAAAAAAAGCAAATGATTCTCCAGTGAACTACACATTCATTGCTTTAGTATTTAAGTTACAGGACAATCTTAAAGCAAAAAAAAAAAAAAAAGGCAATCTGGAAACTGGCCAGTGTAAACAAACACACACACACACGAAACATTACAAAAATGTATTAAAGAAGCTGTGGGTCAGAAAGGAAAACACTGTCCAGTGGCTGGAAGGTGCATTGTAAAGACAGTTTTACATTGATTGCATTAATTTGCATAACAACAAATTTAGAAAAGGTAATTGCTAATAATATGTCTGAGAAACATAATTTCACTAGATACATATTACAGAGACATGATTTACTACATATTTAGCCTTCTACAAGGTGGGAAAAATGACATTAGAAAAATGGCCAAGTTATCCCATTATTCCAAACAGCCAAATCTTCCTACTGCTTTTTCCATAATAGATCTTCTGATTATGGATTAAAACATAATTCTAAATTTGAATAAATATTAATTTTCAGTAATTCAATTATCCCACTCAAGTATTTTTGAACTTCTGAAGAGTAGGATCTTTATTTTTAAATGACAAAATAAATCTAAGCTTTAAAAAAAAGTAACTTTCCCACCCTACTTGCATTGCAGAGCCATCAGTCAAAGCCACTAAACTGACTTGGTAGGTTATATCTGTCAGTCATAATATTGTTCAGAGAACATAACATCCAAAAGCCACCGAAAACATCCAAACCTGTAGCTTGTTTGATGAGTCTAAACTATTTGAATAACCAGATCAGAGTTCAGGAGCGCAGTTAACAACAGGATTCTATGCTGGTATCAAGCGGTACSCAAACTAACATTTGCTTATAACTTTAGCCAATACACTCTTTGGAGCAGTCAAGTAGTCTTTTGTCTTTAAGGTGCACTACTGCATGAATAACCTTCCAGGAGGCAAGAGTAACCTCCACAGAAATACAGCAGAGGAAACCTTAAGCTAAAGGGACATCATCAGACAAAATACATCGTATTGAAATTAAAAAAAAAATGCTACCAATAAAAGCATTTTTTATAAAAAGCATTATTCCCTTTGTTCATTGTTAGAGTTTACTCTGAGCATTTGAATGCTGTAAAACAGTGGTTATGTTCAAAACAGTAGTTCCTGTTAACTTTAATAAAAAGGCATTAAAATATTTCTGTTCTATTTTGCAAATAGTTTCTTAAAATATCTGACAATGTCCCTTTAATAAGAAGAGAACAAGCTGCATCTAGCTCTGATTCAAAAAAAAAAAAGAAAAACACATTCACATGGGATAACCTTTAAAACCAGATTTTGGCAAATCATTGCCAAAAGTAAATATTTTTAACATCTAAAATCCTAATCATTCTGTTTAATGCCAAATACATCAAAAATACTAAGCCATGATACTTCACATTGTGACTACTGTACACCACAACTTGCATTTACAATTTAACAAGGTCTCATTTGTGACAATGTCAAAATTCCCCAAAAATACAATAGCTAAAATTCTGGTTTTGACAGTTCAATACATTAAGATGGTGTCTATCTTCAACAAGCAGAACTCATCATTGTCCACCCGCCRTAATAATGATAAGGAGCTAAGTTTTGACAGGATTAGGAGGTCTTTACCATCAGCCTGTCAAATCCTACTTTGACTAAGAAAAATGTGCCACGACCCTGAGCAGAGACCTCTCTAAAACACAACTTCCCTTTGTCACTTCCATTGGTGGAGCAGCATTTCTGATGAATTTGGCATCTAATTTTCCTAAGGCGCGCACCGCTGAGGATACCAGTAAGACACTACTATTTGTTGAAGGATGGAGGAAGCACTATCTTGAGTCTCTCCTGAGGCCATACACAAATTTTTTCAAACTCTTACTTTTTGGTAAGCTATCAACGTTATATGTGCATCAATTATAGTTTTACCATAACCTCAAGAAGTCCTGTCCTATTTTAGCTAAGAATTTCTTTTCCACTGCAGCTTTGTACATCAGACATTAAACTTTGGGCAAAATGTAGTATATAGTGTTTTCAAAGAGGGAAAAATAAAGCAATTGGTTAAAAATTCTGGCAGTTTTGTTCATTCAAGGTTTTTTGTTTTTGTTTTTTTTTTATAAAAATGTACCAAGGAGTAAACTTTAAAGAAATCAGATGATACATATAAAAATAGTTTTCAGTGGCTCTGGAGGGAAAAACAATTAGCAAAAAAAGAAAATAAAAGAAAAAGTAGCAAATAATAGTTCTCTTTTTTCTTTCTTCACATCACTGAGCATCCTCTAGAGGTTGTTCTGGGATCCCCCTAAAATAAGACACACACAGTTTAACTCAACTATATTCTTACTAGCTCTTTGTATTGTAAGTCTAGGCTCTGGTTATCATCGCAGTTGTAAAAGCATTCTTCCTAGTTCAGTTTGATTCAGAGATGCTGCTAAACATAGCGAAAGCATAGCACGAATCATGGTCTACTGCCAGAATTTAGACATGGAGGCTAATGCAATGATTCTTTTGCTATCTGTATCAGTGCTGGCAGCATGGAAATTAGCCAGGCAAATTCTAGAAAACCACAACAACCATGTGGGCTGGTCACTGATCAAGAGAACCAATTGCTCAAGTTTGAAGAAACTTCAATATGTTTTCTAATAAAGGATTTCTCCTTTTCATTCTGCCAACTGATGGTCAGTTATTTCACAATATTTGACTAAGAGTTATGGAAGTATAGAGATGATGTTAAGGAAAATTAACTTTATTTCAAATATAACTATTATACACTACCAGAAAATAAACCAATAAGCTGGGATTTGCAACAATACTCCCCCTTTCCCATTATTTAATGGTTTTATTCTCAGAATATTTCCTCTGTTTAGAGCAAGAACACCACAGACTTTTTTTTATAGAGAAACAAATACAGGAACAGAAGGAACACTGACTGCTAAAACTAATCTTACTAACCATAAAAATAGTTTAAGTTATCACAATGCTGTAAATCTGTGATCCATAGGATATTTTTATATATACCCTGGCATCCAGACCTGATGTTAGCCACCGCCTGAACTGTACCTTTATTGATTCACATAGATCTTTCTAAAAGAATTTGCTCAGTGTTTATTCTCTGTGCACCGTAGTAATGCTTCGGGCCTGCAGGTTGTTCCAACATCACCCTCCGCAGACACCCATTGGAAAAATGGAACAGAAAGTTCAGAGCTGGCAAAAGTTGAAGGGGCCTCCACAGTTCAATACCTGATTAATCCAGCTGACTAGACACAAGTTAAACATCTGTTTTTTAAACCATCTTATTACCTGCTGGTTGAAGAGGTCTTCCTCTCCAAATTCTGCTTCATCTTCTTCCTCCTCATTCTCTCGCATGACTACTGATTTAGTAACACTTCTTACTGCAACTTCCTACACAAATGGACAGATAAAGAGCTGGTCAGTATTCTAGCTCTCTCTTGAGTTTTTGCTGTATCATCAACATAAACCCTCCAAACTTCAAKAGGGGTATTAAAGCAACTTCCTCAAGATTCAGCTTACTAGTTTTGTAACCAAATAACTGGGTAATACTTTGGAAACCTCAAACACATTCCTGTTTCTATTCACCAGAAAGCAAATTCATGTAATTTAGCCTAATCAATTTGCTTTTATTACCTACAGATCTGGGAAGAAGTAGGTTGTTTTGTTGTGCTTATTACTTTTATACAATGTGATAGCAGACCCAGCTAGGAGCTGTCTGAAACATACTAGAATACAAGAAACTGAATTCAAAGTTTCTCAATATGACTGCACAGGACTAAGGACCTTCATTATTTCTAATTGTATTCTGTATCAATTGTCCATATCAGTCAGGACTATCCTTCCAATCAGGCACTAAAGGGAATTTTAAAATCCTAGGAAACTTCCTTTATTAGAATAAGAAATGCTAAAAATAATTTAGTAAACAAATTCTTCTGAAGACTTGCATCCTTGAAATTGGAAGTGCAAATTTGTACTTGTGGAGAAAGTTGCCCTAAACATAYACTTCCAAGCAGAGATACTGCAAATAAATTCAAGCCCTTTCCCACTGTGGTTGAGATTTTTTCAGATACTTGTTCAATGATTTTTTCTATTGGAAGAGTCAGTTTGCTTTCCACTCGTACAAGTGATTCTCCCTCCTACCTTGTCCTGTGCTGCTGTTCCTACACAAAGTGCTTCCACAGAATTGCCAGCAAAAAAAGGTACTATGAAAACTGATAGAATTCTGGTCTGTTTCACTTTCCTATTCCTACCAGACCACTGAAATTAAGGCATATATATGAATAACAGCAAAAGCTTGATCCTCCCTTGCAGGAGTCTTCTTTAAAAAAAACTAAATAAATAAATAAATAATAAAAAACATTCCCTGAAGAGAAATCATTTGTGGGCAGAAGTAGGACAATGCAGGATACGCAGAAGCCTGTGCCAAATGGAAGCTTCCAATATAGTCCCAACACTGAAAAGACTGCCATCTTTCTGCATTCATATTATTTATGAATATAAATCCCATAATATGTGAAGCACTAAGTACTGTAATTTTGAATTGCCAGTGCTACTTTTTTGCTCTCTTCTACACAAAACACATACGAAAATTTCAAACAAATCCTCTATTGGTATGAAAGTTTCTTTAAAATAGAAAAAAAAAGTCTATGAATGTGATCAGAATGATRATCACAGTTCTCTAAACTCTCCTAAAAATCTCTTAATACTTATAGATATTTAATTCAGTGTTATAAATCCTACTCTAGAAGACAATAGTGGAATCTTAAAATAATGATCCTTTTAAAAATGCATTTAAAAGTTTGGGATATAAGCCAGCCCRCAGCCCTTCCTAGAACCACAACCTACCTCTCCATCAGAGTTTACAAGGTATGTGCGGATATTTCCTCCGGTACCCCAGCTGCTCTGATTCTTCCACACGAGAACAGAAGGGGGGCTATGAGATACACCTGCATCTGCACCCCAAATCTAGTGAGAAAGACAGCTCTTATTAGCTGTTTGCACACATTTTATGTTTAAACATAYAAAACCCCTTTTTCTCTTCCTTCTCTCTTCAGTTTTGTTTTCAAATTCTAATGGCAGTTTTACCCTGCTGTTACCTAAATCGTTACTTGTAGGAAGATAACTTTCTCAGTCTACCAAAAAAATCACCCAAAATAAAAGCTATAATCACAGTTAGAGACAAAAGAAATTCATCTAATATTTCAGTCATCAACTCTTTTCTGAATATAGCAGCTTCTCTAACCACAGTCTCAGTGACTGCACTAAAGGCATATAATGCAGCTTGTATGTGTATCAATTTGATCTTTYATAGGTATCTAATGCAACTGATACTTCATTAGAAATAACAGGAATGGATCAAAGGAAAGCTATTTTTTTMTACTGAAAAGTTACTTGCTGTAGATTGAATATAAAATACAAAATTCTAGAAAAGAGCTGTTCTATTATAATTAAGGTAGAGAACCTCTAGTCTTAAATTGCTAATATGGAATTTTAGCTTCTATTTAACATTTTTAGAACCAGAGTGAGACCCTTGAGAGCAAGTTATACACCAAATCAAGCCATACTAAATGCCAGATTTACAACTGCCATAACATCAACAAAAGAGTATGTTTCTGTGACTTACTGTTACAGTCTGCCCAGCCCTGAGGACATACTTGGGAGTAAATTTGTAAGCAATTTCTTCTCCATCTCCAATTTGTCTCTTTAATCTCCAGTTACCCAGAGACTGATCCTAATGGAGAGAGTTAAGTTTATTTAGGGTCAGCAAAACAGAGCTAACAGGCAGGTGTCACAGTTCTCTCATTCTTTTTACTTATTAAAATAGTGTAAATGTAAACTTATTTACATGGTTGTTAATCATCTCCATTCTAACTTGAAAGCATTTTTCTATACCCAATGATAATGTAAAGTGCAAGTCCCATAAGGTCACACAGCAAAGATTTAAACAACCATTTCTTTTCTTGTAAGAAGTTCTGCAAGATGTAGTGAGACTGCTTCCTTGAACAAGGTACAAGCATGCATGTGTTTAGACATCTTAGACACAAACTATGTTCCTCTTCATGCACAAAGCATTACACTAGCGCTAGCACAGAACTGCCAAAATTCCAATGCCACTGTCTTTTACTGCAGGATGACACATCTTGAAATGCTGCTCTTCCTCTTGTGCTAAAAAAAAGGCTGCATAACATCTACATTTAGCTCTTCCTTCGTCTTTTTCTAGGAATTCTACTGATACTTACCTTCTCTGAATTGTTCTTAAGTTGCACGTATTTGCCCTCCAAGTCTATCTCTTCTATGCTGATACTTCCGGTAGCTGAAGCTTGCTGGGACATTTGGAAGCTACTGCTACTACTGCCACTAATACTTCCAGTGCCAATGCCACTTGTCCCACTGCCTGAAAGTTCCTCTGCTTCAATCCGTTTTCTCTTGCCTCGGGAAGAGCGAATAACTGAAGTACTGCTACTGCTGCTGCTGGAGGTAGCCCGAGAGACTGTAACACGGGATGAGGGACTTGGAGACAGCTTCAACCTGGGCACAGTCAAATACGCATTTTAATCAAATGAAAGAAAACTAAGTTACATTTTTTTTTAAACTGATCCAGAGAACTACATACAAAAAYATGCCACAAGATACTCGGCACAAGTGTCCATGCAGCATACTGAGGTGTAAAGCCAATAYGACTTCAGTGAACCAAAATTTGCACATTACTGCTCAAACGGGAAAAAACCTAAGTAACAAAAATAGCTGCTGGTCTTAAAGAAGCAYGTGGCATCTGTACCTACCTTTCCTCTTCTCCTTCCAAGAGTTTTCGGTAAGCACTGATTTCCATGTCCAATGCTAATTTAACATCAAGCAGTTCCTGGTACTCTGTAAGCTGCTGCTGCATCTGGTCTCTCATTTCTGTCATCTCTCGCTCCTTGGCATCTAGCATCTTCCTGAACTTATCCCGCTCTCCAGCCATCATTTCCTCCAATTCACGAATGCGATCTTCTGCTGCACTAGCCTAGGAAGACAGATCAATGGAAAACTCACATGGCATTTATGTGGATTCAGCAAAAAAGCTCAAAATTCACCTTCCACCCAAACTAATAACAAACACCCATCCCTATAAATTTCAGAAAGTGTTATAGTTATTTGAATAGTGTTATAGTTATATAGAATAGTTATTTGAATACCTCCAAACGTTACAGAGCTTTAGAGATATTATTAGAGATAAAAGCAAATTTAGTCCTCTTGCCTGTTTCTGAAGGCCAGAAAGCTGATAGCTGAGAGATTCTATTCTCATGCGAGCCTCCTTCAACTCTTCTCGAGCTGCACCAGCAGCTTTGTCATTTTGGTCAGAGGAAAGTTTGGCATTCTCCAGCTGGAAGACAAGTTCTAACTCAATACAAGTGAATTGTGTAAATGTCCTGCAAATATCACATGATAAGAGAACAGAATCACAGAGTGGTTGAGGTTAGAAGGGACTTCTGGAAATCTAGTCTAGCCCCCCTGCTACAGCAGGGTCACCTGGAGCACATTTCCCATGACTCTGTCCAGATAGCTTTTGAATACCTCCAAGAACGGAGACTCAAYAACCTCCCCAAGCAACCTGTTCCAGCGGTCAGTCACCCTCACAGTAAAGAGGTTCTTCCTTTTCTGTCAATAAGGACTAGAAGTAATTTAATCTTAAATTATTTTAAAAGGCAGTATGAGATAGGTTTACGAACAGAATTTGTAACAGCAGGGAAATACCTTCAGGACCTAGAAAAATCTATTTCAGTCCTATTCCTTTGTTCCATGCTTTAGTAAAAGTAGACCTTGCTTGTGTTATTAGAGAAAAAAAGTGCATTATCCCTTCCATTACACATGCAGCTCTATTTTACTAAAAATTGAGGTTCACATAACGACACTATCTGTCAGTTTGTCATAAGAACAATYATTCTGGGTCAGATCAAAGGTTACCTGGTCTAACAGTTCCCTAAATGCTCAGGGACTAACCTGAATAAAATAGTATTTCATTGGCATGCTGTCCCAGCTGGCTGTTTGCAACTCAGGGACCTCCTCTGTCAGAGACAGTATGTTGGTGCTTAATATCTCGAGGGATATTTCAAGCAGGAATTTATCTCTGCTTTTTGCATCCATGTGGCAGGGATTTTATGTATATAACAATGAAACACAATCTCCTTCTGCTTGTTCTGAACCTGCTACAGGAGAGTTTCATTAACTATCCCTAGATACACTGAAAAACAGTAAACAATCATCCTCATTCTCTCTCTCCATGCCATTCCCATTTTATAGATATCTATTGTATTTCCCCCCTTCTCTCCACTCRCCTCTTTTCCCAGATGAAGCATTATATGTTCCTCCTGCAGAACCTGTCTCCCATTTTTGATCATTGTTGTTGGCCTTCTTTGCATTATTCTGCACTACCTGATTCACAAGAAGGACTAGAACTACACACAGCATTCCAGATGACATTCTGCCACTGTGGCAGAACAACACCTCTCATTTTGTTCCTCCTTCTTTTCCTAATAGCTCTCAATATTCATTTTGTTTGTTTGTTGTTGCTAATTTCATACAAGGAACAATTTTCAATTCTAATGGCCAGTTTTAACCAAATCTGACAGCGCAATAAGGGAGGTTAAAACCGATACATTTTAACAAGTTTAATCAAAGTAGAAAGCTGAAAAAGCATCTTTTTTTCATGCCTTGAGCTCAGTAATTCTACTACACTCCAGGGAATTCAAACAGGAAATAAACAATTGTGTGCCCCAACTGCTGGAATGGTTCCAGTCAAAACATGCTTCTAGGTAGCCACAGAGCTTTATGAAATGAATTTTCACTAGCTTCACTGTTCACAGAACTCTGGAAGTGCCGATGCATGCATTGGAACTGTCCAAACCATCTCATTCCTCCAGGTAGAGGCAGTATCAGTTCCTAGAAACAGCTTATTACACTGCATTGAAGGCTCCTCCAATACCTCCATTTTGGAGAAAGAGTTTGATCTATCAATATCAAGAAATAAAGTTTAGAACAGAAGACATTGTAAAAACAGCTGTGTGACACACCATTCCTACTCCGTCCTCCTCAGTCACCAGCAGTGTCATGATGTCTCAAATTGCCATTCCTGGCTATTCTTACCTATTACTTTTGACTGTCACATCACTGAATCAATTTGCACACAAGCACAGGAGGCAGCATTTAACTGCCAGGACAAAGCTTGTTCAAATTACAGTTACTTGCCTCCTTAAAGACAGCAGGACTGATGAAATGTTTCTCTCTCTTACCTTAGCCTGATAAGTCTGCTCTAGCTCCATTTTGTACAGTTTGACTTGTTCATCATGTTGATTTCGTAGATCCTCTAGGGCCTGAGCCATTTTGGATTCATACTCCTGCTGGCGACTAGTGTCTACCTCAACCAAACGATGTTCATGCCGTTTTCTTGTTTCCCTTATTTCCTGCAGGCATGAAAAAGGGGACAAAGTTGCACATTAGGGCAAACAGCACAATCTATTTCATTTAGTCCAACATCATTAAAAAAAAAGCTTCAATATTCTTAAGAATTACTGCATGTATTAACAGATGCAAGCTACCTTTCTCATTTTGCAGGAGATAATTCATAAAAGTGATCCAACTTAAAAACAAGTTTTAAGGTATCCACATACATTTTAAGTAAGGTGCTATTTTGTGCTACAATAATCAAAAATGGTAGACGCTGAAGAAAAAATGAATTTCTACACAGCAAAGAGATCCCATGTGCTGCAATAAAAAACCTTGCTTTGTCAATATACACACATACATTACGAAAGCAAACAGTCTCTAAGGAGTCAAATAAAAATGAACACATTTCRTGACCATTAAGAAATTGAATATAATCATAACAGTGAGAAAGTGAATCTTTACATTTCACTCTTCAGCTTAAGCAAATTCTCTCTTTTTCTATAAAATGCATGACTACTACTCATTAGATTTTCATTACATTCGCAATAAATTAGTGACTCAAGCAAATCCTTTATAGTCTTTTCTAGAAGACAAATACATTTTTTCTGGTTAGAGTTTGTSCTGAGAAAGTTTTCATTTTTTGAGAAGCATGAACTCTCAGTGCTTAGAAAACCAATCCCAAACTAGTGACATAAGACATACTCWTGGACTTACTCATGTTGAGCTGTGCAGACCTCGCCACGCCTGAATGCATGGTATGAGAAGGAAGTCATTTCTGCCCTCAGGGGAGGATAAACAAGAGAGTGGCTGTGATTCTTAGCAGGATGCCTTAAGCATGGTCATGATGCAGAAAAGCAGGCAAGAGCAGCAAGACTTGCTTTGTATGCCTAAAATAGGGTCATGGCAGGCTAATACAAATTCAGAACTACTTTATATGTTGCTTTGTAAAAATGCTCTACATCTATAAATAGACTCTTAAAAATATACTCTTCTACTCAAAGCAATATGCCCTGATGTGATCTTGAAGAAATTYTCTCTTCCATGGTAAATTTTTACGCCAAGAAAACCAGCAAGCAGCAGTCTGTCAGTAACTGTAGGCAATGATCCCTTGAAGGCCACAAAAATATCATGGGGCATCATAGAGCGCCAGGTAAAGGGCTGAGCTGATCTAGCAGTTCATCACCACTAGAATGAGCAGGTTTTATTTTCCACACTCAACTATAATTTTAAACTCTAGTGGAGCTYTGAACCTTTCACTGAACTAAATGAATTCATTAACCTAAAGGAAACTGATTCCTTCTTTTCCTTGGTGTTTTGAATCTGACCATACAGGAATCAAAGAGCCAGTACAACTCAGGGTGATCTACCTAATTAGTTTCTCTGCCCTGCTCCAGTCCCTGTCTTTAGCCACACAGTCCTGTCCTTCCCTTAATTGAGCTCAAGTACTCATTTGATTCTGTAATAAGACTTACCTAAGCCACTAAATTGGGGGAAAAAAAAAATCTACAAAACCAGAAGTTTTTTTTTTTTACCAGCTTATCAGGCTTAAATGGTTTTAGCACATCATAGCCAAACACCAGAACTAGGATGAGTGAGAGGAGGGAAAGGAGCACATGGCAGTTGCTCAGCAGCCAGCAATTGGATACATTTGGGCTGCAGAAGAATCAGAGACCAGAAATGACTTTCACAAGATGGAATGAACCGATAGAACGCTTTGCTACTGGTACACGAAGAGGTCAAACTACCTTTTCCCATTCCCCCCATTCCCCCCAGTTCCCATCTATGCATTCCTACTATTTACTTTATGAAAACTTCAGTCCTCATTAGAAACATTGTGAGCCACTCCAACTCACTAAACTGTCAGAAAACTACCACAGCAAGAAGCAGGGTAATTGCCTACAGTTCTGGTCAATGAAGATAGGTCACAGTGAGGTCCAGCAAGCACCAAAGCTAGTACAGATATGGGGCAGGGCCATGCAGCCAGGTGTGGAGAAGGGGAGCAAGGCTCCTATTCTCACAGCAGTGAGCTTAGCTGCCTGTGCAACAATACTCTTGTCACTAGGTGCTAATGCCAGCTCTGCCACTGATTTACCATGCAATCCTTGCAAAAAATCTTTTAACTGTTTTATAATCTAATCCATTTACAACAAGGACAACAATATCGACTTTTCCAACCCAGACTTGTTAGCAATTGGTTATAGACAATTTGAACAACAGTTGCATAAACAAAGGAAGATGAATTTACTAGGTCAATAATACCTCTTCAAACACATTCTTCCTGAAATCCAGATCCTCTTGTAAGCTCTGGCACCGATTCTCCAGGTCCACACGCATGAGTGTCTCTTTCTCCAATTGCTTCTTAGCAACAGCATGACCATCTTCAGCCTAGTAAAGAATTTAAAAAATAAAGATTTAATTTTGACTGGAACCTTACTTTCATCTGCAAGCACTTTCTAGTCTTTGACATCCTCAGTCCAATTATTCACAACAACAAATTTAATTGCAAGCCATTGCTTTCCCGAAAAGCAACAAAAAATTATGYAAGTATAGGTATATATGCACTTAGACTTATCAATATTTAAAATAAGTTTCATGCTCATACATCAACTATTTCAAACATCAGAGTATTTCAATGCATGAAAATGGAACTGAGGATTATTAATTCCTCAAGCATAGAATGTTGAATATTATCCTTTTTCTTGCAGGCATAGTCCTACCAGATACTTAAACTCAAGTTTTAAAATGTGGGACTTCACAAAGAACAATATTTAGTAAACTGATATCTCACTGCAATCACATACCAAGAACTTTTAAATAAAACTTTTGACTGGGAATTTTTCAAAAAGACTATGTTACTTTGAGTGTTTTACAGAGATTTAACTTTAGTTTTATATCCAGAAGGCAGATATAGGTTAAGCAGTAAGTGAGCTGGAGATCTCTCACACTGTTTAATTCAGGAGCAATGATGTTCAGACTATAAACTGACAGAAAAACAACAAATTTTTACACRACACATCCTTTCTAACGCTAAAGCCATAAAACATTCATTGTCACACCTTAGCAAGCTGGGCACGCAGATCAGCCACTTCTGCTTCTAGAGTGCGTTTTTCATTCAGGACWGTATTGAGTTCTGCTTCACTTCTGTGGAATAGCACTTCAAGATCCTTAATGCGACCTTGAGCCACAGAAAAATCTGCATCTTTCTTTTTGTAGCTGAAAAAAAGAAAGTTAACTGTATTTACAAAGGTGTGCACACACAGCTTGTGTATAGTAACAAAGTGTCTAACTGTAACCAAGACATCCACATTTTGTTACAGTTACAATCCCTTATGTACCACCAGGTGGCTCCCAGATTAACCTGCAACTGCAGGAACAAAAATAAGCCAAAAAAAAAGTTTGTACAATGGGTTGTAAATATATTTACTCAGTAAAAAAAAAMCACATAAGTCATGGGCAGAAAAGTAAAAAGAAGCCAGATCTGACACCTAATGGATGACAATAAAGCTACATTACACACCAAGTGTAAATAGTATTTTTTCATATTTTTTTTTATTTTGAGCTGCCCAGCACATTTTATTGGTGAGATTTATCACTTTGGATGCAGCCCCTGAGGAGCAAAACACATACAGCTCCCAAAGAGGTTGCTWAGCATTCCTAGTGCTTTTTACTTGATGCCCAAACTCATTCCTCTACCATGAATGTCCACATAGTATAAATAAATCCATGTACATACCAGTCTGATTATTTGCTCTAACTAGTTGTACAAACAAGCCAAGGAATTTCCCTCTGACAAGGCTGAATCTTCTCATTGAACTATAACAATTCCAAAAGATGCCCACTAAGTCATTTTAAGAAGAATSGGTAGTATTGTTCACACTGCAGATATTGCCAATTTGCATTTTTTTTTTTTTTAATATAACTACAGCACACAGGACTTTCCTTACCTTTTGTTGAGCTCTTCAAGTTCTGCTCTCAGTTTTCCTATTTCAATCTGTAGTCTGGCCCTCTCTTTGGCAGTTTCATCCAGGACTCTTCGAGCATCAGCCAGTTCAGACTCATAGAGACTCTTGATTCCACTCACCTAAGGTTAATGGAAAATAATCATTTAGATATGAGAACATCCCAGACCAAACATCAAAGAACCAAGACAAAGCACCAGGTTTTACTTAGCTTTCTTCATATGATCCRATATGTTGTTTAAGAATGCTGTATATGGAAATATTTTGAATTAACACACACCTATAGTTAAAAGTAATTTATTTCGAGATTTATTTTATTCCCAGTTGAACATAACATACTGCATGTCTGAAATGCACAAGTCTTCTAAAGAGCTAAACTGAAGTGAATGAGTAAGTCCTATTATCAGATCTTAAATCATTCTCCCTCGTTTCCAATATTGTTGGATTGCATTTGCAGCATCATAATACGCAGCTTAGAAACACCCAAACAACAATACTCTGAATTGAGAATAGATACTTAATGCAATTTCTGTCTACAGAAAAGAAAGCTATACTGAGGTAAAAACTGCATGATGAAAGCCATTTCAGAACCTACTGGTGAAAAGAAAACCAAAGATTCTGCTTCTTCAATAAAAATGACCAACTCGCATTTTCTGAATAACCAGCTGTGGTAGCTTAGTATGTTTCTTCTCCTACAGCAYGTTAACTTCTGCTCTGACACTATTTGAATAACAAAGACAAGAAGGAAACATATTGCTCCAATTCAGTCTGATGTCTTAACAAAAAAMCCACTTTTACTAGCATTTTAAGCTAATCCTGTGAATAGAGGGAAGTGACTGAAACACAGCCACACATAGCAGCTTCTAGCACAGGGAAGCAGCAGTCAGCTGGGAGCAGTAACACCTTYAGTCACTGCAAGAAATAAAAGAACTCATCAGAACTTTAATAATGGGAAATAAAAAAGAATAACAATAAAGTTGACAGAAATTTTATAYGACCAACTTAAACTGGAGGACAATTCAAAGAAGTCATTCTAAATCATAAGAAAACTATATTTTGTTTATTTTGATATTGGGATGGGGAAGAGTAGGTTAAAAAAATGCCACCAGCCCAAATAAACTANTAATCTGTAAGTTAGGTGCAGGTGCTGTGATGTAACAGCACCTGCTGGCCCTCAGCCGGTAGCCTAGCAAAGGGGCTTTTCTATTTTCAAAAAACTGAGCCATGAAACATTAATGTGCAAAATATAAATGCATTCCCAGTAGAATGGGCTCAGTATGTTCTCCTTTCACTCATGTATGGACAGAGGAAAGGCTGTCAGCCAATGCTGTCACACAGACTCACCAAGAGTATCTGCCAGTGCATGGCCACTCTTTCTTCTGATGTGGTCACACAAAATCAGGTTTTTGAAAYGTCTGCTCAGGGCCAGGCACTCACAACCATCAACACCACTAAGAAAGGTAGTTTATTAACAACTATTAATATTATCGCACTCTTCCAAACAAATCCGGGCACATATATTCACATAGTTGAAAAACAGCTTCTTCACAAAGGTGTATCAAGTGACACAGCACAATCTTAGCAACATCTGGCATCTGAGGTCACAAGTTTTAGAAGCATGGAGATAGCAAGTGAGCAACCCTCAGATACCCAGGCTCTCAAGAACAATGAAGATAGTCCTTACATATCTTCACCATCACCACCCAGGAAATGTCTCCAGTACCAGAAGACCATTTTACTCCATGCCGTGGAGGCTATAACTATGGCTGAGGGACCCAGCACCCACAGTAGCATCTGAACACATTTTGCAGGCAGCAACTAGACAGCACCAGATCCACACATCTTTGTCACGACAGTGGCTCTGGTTACTACAGGTCGTACGTGTGAAGGCAATGGTAGCTGCAGTGAATACTATAAAGAGAATGGAGGAAAGCCCTGGGAATAGTCTTTTCTTACCYCTTCCACTACACCTCTTCCCAACCTTACATATCAGGTGACACCAGACACAGTGAGACTAGTGCCAGCCATATACCAGAGGGAAGGAAAACAACGGGATGAGCTCAGTTTCCTCTCTAACATAAGCTAAGCTATACAAGAGGACTTGAGCAAGAGAATGAGGACAATTATCAGTTCCCCCAGATTTCCAAGTAAAATATTTCTTGTGTTTTTCTGAGGGCTCCCTACAAACAGTTTTCTTTCTCTAGAGCCCTACTGCACACAAGTAAATGTAAAACAGCATTGGATAGGGTTAGAAAAACAGAAAGATTTAGAAAAACAGAAAGATAAGCCTATAATTTGTACAGGACTGGAGACAGATCCTGGCTTCTGTAGAGYTCCCTTTTTCTGACAGTAAATGGGGAACAGCCTTGTATTCCTAAGGCACAAGTTACTTTGTTCCAAGGCCATGATGCAGCTAGTCTTTAAAATTGAGAAGGCTGCTCAGGAAAGTGGTTGCTTTCTTCTCATTCTCTACTGCAGAGTAACAATTAAAAAAGTAGCAAGAAAAGGACTCAGTGATCAGGTAATGATCAAAGTATCTCTTGGTAAGTCTCTGGTGGAGCAGTGATTGTGATACTTGCCTGAATATAATCAATAATACCTCTCTCAACCACAAGCAATTCACCTGAGCCACAGTTTTGAGAGCAAGATCAAAAATATGCCAGTCCCTTGCTCCCACATGTGGGTAAAAGGGAGATGTCCATGATGGTCTCATCCCCAGCCCTTACTGGAACAGGGATATTGGAAGATACTGTCTGACAAGCAGTGGACAAACACCCTTCCCATGATACTGTCYTCCTGACTACTGCTTTTCATAATAGCTCCTAATTTTTTACACCATCATAACCACCATGCCTCTGAAGCAGACTGCTACACATCACAGACATTTAAATCAGATCACTCTTAAGTGATTTATTTATTGGGAAGCAGAGATAGAATAGCTGACCTAATGAGTACTAAGTTAAATAAATTTAGTAATGATTGTGAAGAGGTGAAAAAAAAAACAAGTTTCATCATCTGTAACAGGCCAAGATGGTTAATTTAATAACTAAAGTATAGTTATGATGGTGTAAAATTGATTAAAGTGATTGTCAGCATCACTTGACTAAACTGCGCTTCTGCACAGAAGTTTTTTTTTAAATCAGCATCTTATTTCACACCAAGTGTAATCATTTTTAGAACTACTCTAATATTTCAACAAGCAAACTGGACTGTCAGCTGAAAGAAGTCTACYAGATTGGTTCTGAAAGTCCAACATACAGGATTCTCTTGTTTCAGTAAACCTGAAAGTCTGAAAGCCATTGAAAATTTTAGTGTTCTCACAACCCTGAATCTCTGAGCCATTATTTTGCATCAAAACACTGACAATACTTCAAAGCTGCTTCTTTCAGACACACATATAGAATAAATAAAAGGGAAGAAGCATTTAACAAATGCAGTCCAGAGATTAGTAAGAGTATCTTACAGCCATTGACTTTAAGATGTCACAGAAGAGCCTGAGGAATCCAGACAAAGTTATTAGAATATG
The DNA here is from genome assembly GCF_003343005.1 of Rhea americana. NCBI lineage: Eukaryota > Metazoa > Chordata > Aves > Rheiformes > Rheidae > Rhea > Rhea americana. The sequence continues at coordinate 146,053 of NW_028186399.1, read as the reverse complement.
TTCAATAATCAGAGCTTAGAAAAAARGGGGGGGGGGAATAAAAGTGAAGAAAGCAAGCTCAAGGATAAAAATAAGCAAAATATTTATATCAAAATCCTCAAGTTTATTTTCTGATCAYTGCATGAGTATATTTTTCCAGCATTCAGTAAACTGACTTATATTAGTGCTTCAATGTTTCTGTTCATACTAAAAATCTAATGAGAATATATGCATGCTTTACACTTGCCCTGTTCTTACTCTCATTACATGTGCATGTTAATAAATACAGAAGGTAGAAAGCAATTTAAAATGCATATTCCTTTCTGTACTCTTCCAGCCTCCAACAACCTACAACTTAAAAGCTCTCTGAACCAGATATTATTCCTCTGTTTAAAGTATGATTTCACATAAGACAAGTGATGTGGGCATGCTTTCTGTTTAGAAATATCAAGCTATTTCGAAAACATAGAAGTTATATTGTTAAGTGGTTCAAATAGACTTCAGAGTGCTTGAATCCTGGAAGTACAGAATACCAAGTAGGCAGATCACTCCAAAACAAGACACTCTCGTATTTGGTCTGCTTCAATAGAACTGCAGTAATTCAAACTCTCCTCCTGGTACTCCTAGTACTCTGTGAGTGTGTGYATGTATGTATATATGCGTGTACACATATAAYATATTATAATATATTATATATATACACACTCATACATAAAGCAGCTACACAGTGGCAGTCCTTTTCAATTTGTAGCAGTCTTTTGCATCAAAACAAGTTACCAAGCAGGTAGCTACAAGGCTTTCCACAGATATTTAACTCGATCTGTGAGGCGGGACACCTTACCTTGTAGAGTGCCTCCAACAGATGGCCAAGTAGGGGGGTTTTGACTGGTACAGGATAGGTGGGACTGTCCCCAGCTGGGTCACTGACTACATCCTTCCTCCATATGGGAAGGAGAGTCCTGGGGGAAAGCAGATACAGCAGAACAGGGAAAAGCAAAGCATGGCTTAGAAAAAATCAAAAAATCAAAAAAAAATGCATGAGCCAGTTTGCCTCCAAGACCACAGAAAATGGCCCAGAACCCCTGTCATGATCGGGACAATTAGCAAAGAGTAATTCACACTAGAAGGACATATTTAGTTCTGGAAGGGCTAAGCAGGATATTTTTTTCCTGTAAAAAGCAACGTTTGCCTAAACCTTTTCAAATTTTTCATCTTACCACAACAGCAGTCAGGGCAGGAACCATAAAGAAAAGGTAACATTTAAGTTGTTGCAGCTCACAGGATACATGTGCTCACCAAGTGGGGTCAAGCACACCAAGACCACCAGTACTCAGCCTTCACTGATTTACCCGTGATAAGGGAACAGGCTACAGATTATAGCAAAGTAGCAGCCCACAGCAGAACAAACTTGCACAAAATCTCAGAGGACACCGAGTACTTCATCAGCAGCAGGAACTGGAAGATCCAGTGAACCAGATCTTTCGTGCTGCAAGCCCTACCTGTACAAAACAAGCRCAGTAGCTTACAATTTCAGTCACAGACCCCAATGCCCTCACTCCTGAAAAGGGCGCTGCTCTCATGCCTCATCCTAAAGCAASGACTCCAGCACAACCAGCCTGCAGGCGCAACCAGCCTTCCCGCTCCAGCCCARCTTCAGACACGGGGTTTGCACCAAACACACAAACTGTCACTCTGTATCGATACGGGCCCGAGCCGAGTTCAAGTGTCACCAGGAGCCTCTTTGCCCAACCTAGCGGCAAAGAGCCCCGACAGCCCCCACGGGGCCATTCGGACGCACACAGACTGCCACAGACTCCCCGCAGAGACACCGAGGCTCCGCCCGGCGCCGGCAGCTGGGACGGGAGCGGGACGGCGGGGCACAGCCGGCACTACCTGCCCCAGGACGCTCCCGAGGCGGGCGGGGACGGCGCCGCGGGCTGCGCACGGCGGCGCCCAACCTGGCTGCCGTCCCGCGGCCGCTCCAGCGCCCGCCTCCGCGCCCGGCGGGCAGGCGGCGGCGGGAAGGGGCCTGCCGAGCCCGGCCGCGGCTCAGCCCCGCGGGCCGCAGAGCCCCCAGCCCCCGGCGAGCGCCAGCGCGGCCACCCTGGGCCCTCCCGCCGCACCTCGCGAGTGGTGACCTCCTCCTTCTCGGAGATCTTCAGGAGCAGCCGGTCGTTCTCCAACTCCAGCGCCCGCACACGGTCGATGTAGACGGCCAGGCGGTCATTCAGCTGCCGCAACTCCTCCTTCTCCTGCAGGCGGGAGATGCGAGTGGGCGACAGCGGGGTGCCGCCGGGGGTGCCGCGGCTCGGGGTGCCTGACATGGCGCTCTCTCGGCGGGCAAGCGAGCAGCGGGCTCATTCAATCCGGCCGCACCGGGGGAGGAGGGAGCGCTAAGATGGCGGCCGTCGCCTCCCCCCACCGCCGCGCCGCCTGGGAAATGAAGTCTCGGCGCCAAGATGGCGGGTGCCGCGCCGCAGGGCGTGCCGGGAGGTGTAGTCTCGGCCGACGCCATTTTGTGAGCGTAGTGCGGTGGCGGCGGCTGCGGGACGGCCGCGCTCCTYAGGGAGCCCGGGAGCCTCCCGCCCGGCCGCGCCGCCTCCGGGCGCTCCTTCGCCCCTGTCCTGCTGTAGGCATGGGACAATCGGCCCCCCCGGTCCTGAAGTGATTTTCCCTCCAGAGGTTCAGTTCGGGCTCTGCTGAAGCCCATGAGCTCATGAAAAAAAAATCCAGTAAAAATGTAATTGTRCAATCATATGCTTTGATTAGAAGAGGCTCATTAATTACAAGTAATGCAGTGCTGCTAACTCTTACAATTTTATTGAAAGCTTTACTACATTTCTCTTAAACCCTGTATTTTCACATTAGTTATCTAAAACTTTGTTATAGAGCTTTGTTTTCAGTTCTTCGTAATTTTGCCATGCTCTGCTGTTAGTACTGAAAATTTGTAGGCCAATTGTCTGCTGCTTGCTCACATTGATAGTGGGGAGTTTCAGGAAAAAAAGCCTATCAGCTRTTTGCTAGGGTGAATATTTAGGGCTCCTATTTTGTAGATGTTAGAAACTCCTTCCAGTTTTTTCCTGAGAAGTTGTATGCCTCCTAGCCTTCAATCAAGGAACAAACATACGAAGTATGTCTCAAACTGAAAACCCTCAGATTGAATGCAGGAATTCTGGACATTCATAGTCTGTTCTCAGTGAATAGCTTTAAGTCCTCTTGCAAACACTGCATTTCTTTAGCAGCTGATCCACATTTTCACCTGAAAGTATCTGTTTAAAATACGCATCTGATCTGAAGTAAGTCATTTGGGCTTCTTCCAGAATGCAGCTCATCCCACCTGGGCTCAGGTATCTGTCTTAAGATAACTTGATTGTTTTTTTTGGCTATCTGCTCCAAAGACAGTTGAGAGCAGGGGTTTCCAGAGTGAGGTCTGTGAAGCCTTGGATATCGTGGGCTTAACCTGGAAGGAGTTCATRGAAGATAAACAAAATGAAAGTGAGCATACAGATCAGTACGTGTCATTTCTATTGGCATTTACTCCCCCTCGGTATTTTAAGAACAGTGTTTTATTATCGAAAAGATATTCTTCATCAGTGATAATATAACCAAGTCACCGTATGATATACAACCCAATGTGAAACTCTGACTGAAATCATGAACAGTTGTGTTTGACTTGAATTTGAAAGGGAAGAGGAAAAGAGAGACTACAACTCCCAGAGTGCTGCGGCTTCTTCACGCCAGAGGAGAAGGCTCGTTATGCGCCCTCTGCCCGCTCGAGGCTCGGAGCCGCGCCGAGGCCAGCCCAGAAGCCTCGGGAGCCTCCTCCCTCCGCATTGTTTTYCTCTGAGTCTCTCGGTTTGAAGCACAGTGCGTTTTTTGAATTTTGGCGCCTGCCTGCAAACTGTAAACCAACTGCTCCTGGAGCAGCTCCAGACCCCAGYCACATGCCTCTTGTTGGAATTGCTGCGATGTGTGTGCTATGTATCTTTTGAAATATAGTTGCTTCCCCTCAAGCAAAGCACAGGAGTATTTGTAAATGCCAAGCCATGCACTTACCATGAACTTTTTGCCTCCCAGTGTCTACCGTTTACAACACCGGCATATATGTGGAAGATCAGTAATAAAATTTGATTAGATTAAGCCAGAACAAACTATTTGGGGAATTCTGAAAGCCTCTGTATAAGCATTTTTGGGTTAGCTCATTTCTTCTTTCATGGTGTGCCGCTACACCTCACTCATCTGTCACATTTTAGAAATTCTTTTAAACTCTTTGCTGCATTTTGTTTGGTAATGTAATCCAAGTGTAAATCCAATTTTTCATTAAGCTTTGCCCAAACTCAACTATTCTTTTTTTTCAGATTTTTTATATAATATCTTACAAATTTGGTATATTTCGAGGTATTTTTTTCTTACCTTCTAATGTTGCCAGTTATTTTCATAGTACTGATATCAACTATGTCACAGCAAAATCTTTTCTTCTAAATATACTTTCTGAACTATCCCTCCCTCAAACTTGCACTATTGAGCTGTAATTTTATATATATATGTATTCATCCTTGTCATCAGTCTCCTCTCCCTGTTGGCTGAACTTTTATGTTCTCTTTTTCTGTCTCTGCTGGAGTACAGAGAACACCTTGGGGACAGGATGGGGAAAGGATCAACTAAGTAAGGGAAGTGTAAAGAGATAAAAGCTGAGAGCCAGCTAGACAACTGCTGCTTTAGATGCAGTATAATGCATGCTTTAGTCATGGAATTAGCATCTGTTCAAATACTAGTCCTCTTGGATTGCTCTAATGGCATGTTTTAGTATTGAACCAGTCATTCATCTCTAATTACCATTTACTTTCTCATTAAGAACCTTGACAATTCAGTGCCACTAAAAACATTTAATAAAAAAACTCGCTCTCTGCTTTCAGAAGGTAGAATTGACTTGTTAGGAGTCCAAAGATTAAAGACTCTGCAGTCAGCTAGGGTAGCCCCAAGTTCTCAGTRCTCCATCAAGTTCAGGTTTCCTCAAAACACAAGCAAGCCACCGATCTTTCAGCCATTTGGCAGTTGGGAGACTAGTAGAGGAGGTTGAGGACTGGTGCTAAAGTACAATTTCTCTGAGTTCACAAAGGTTACTTTATCAGCCTGGAGCAATCTCAACTCTGTGTCTGCTCTCAGAATCAGGTAGACCATTACTACTCCAGCGGACCTATGGGAAGGGAGTACACCCATATTGATATTATATAAAACCTTGGCACTGATCTCAAACACTCCTGAAAACAAACCCAGTGGGTTTTTTTGTTTGTTTGTTTTGTTTTTTTCCCCAAAACAACCATTTGGCGCCTTATTTTCAAATCTGCAAACCAACTGCTGCTGGCTCTGTGCCCATCACCATAGAGCTATTTACATATTTTCCTCTAGCAGTTGCTGTAACCTGTTACATACCCCATGTCCTGCCAGGCTGACTCAGCCTCTGTCATGGTCTCATTAGGGAAGGGATTTCAATTTTATTCTCTTAAAAAATAATCCAGTGTGGTAGGAGCTCTGTTCTTCAGTGAAGTAAGGTTAAAGCAGAAAGCTTTGGCTCCCATTTGAAATATAATTAACCTGTTGTACAGTCGCATTAGAACTACAGTGTGCATCTGGGAGTGCTGACATTCCTTAAGGTAGAGCCTCTCTCAAATATAGAGCTTACAGTGTAAATACATATGAAAGGAGAGAAAACAGGTCTGTGGACATAAAGAGGTGTGTGTGTGTAAGTTGAGGATATCATGTAATTAATAAAGAGGATGAAAGGAATGCATTCTGCAATTCCAAAGTGCAGTACACCCAAGATCGCAAAGTATTTTACACAGGGTTATTTATCAAGCTATATAATGAAGAAATTAAAATGGCTATGAAGTTTACTCAGTTAATGTTTGTAAAGTTTGTTGAGCTTCCTGCAGCAATTCTGTGGACCTAACTCACTGGTCCTAGCAGCGAATCTGTCTTGCTGGAAATCATTTTTTTTTTCCAGCCTACAGCTGGTGACAACATTGAGGTGCCAGAGCATGGGCATCAATTCTGTTACAGTCAAGAGGGCCTGAGTGGCCCTTTAGGACCTTTTTGTACTGAAATCTGATCATAGCCTAATGTGACCAGAAGGAAATGAGGATTTTATTCCCGTCACCCCAAATAACAAGCCCGTTCACCCCTGGTATATCAGGGACGTTATCACCTCAGTTTATCACAGCCCAGTGCAGCTTCCACCTCTGTGAGTCTTAACAGTGTGGACAAGTGCCCTGAAGGGGCCTGCAATACCACAATCATAACTTAATAATTCTGTCACATGCCAGGGCTTCATCAGTCTCTGGGGATTTACTCACACCAGGGAATGATATCCTAGCCCCCAGCATAATCTCCCCGCTACAGTGTATGCAGCTCAACACCGGTATGTGTGAACCCTGGGGCAAACTTGGACKCGTTCTTGATGCCCCCTCGGGGTCTAGCACTGCACTGGTGGTTGCCACGGAGAGTGGTCTATCTGAAAGTACCCCCAGACAGGTGAGACTTTGCCCAGTTCTAACCGAYGAGATTAATCCAGCATGCACTGCATGAGATAAGGAAGCAGTAGCAATTGTTGCAATTAGTGTGTTAGAGATGCCCATGTAAGCTTTTGTGGATACTGTGAGATATTTCTCACCTCCCTCCCCCGAGAAGACAGGAGAGAGGGCACTGAYGAGGTGCCAGGCATCGCCAGACAAGTGTTTGGATCAGCCCTCTTTACACACCACTGCTGCTCTCTCGCGCCTTATCCCCCTCTCTCCTCACGTTTGTTCCTCCTCACACCAGCTCGATCCCGCCCTTTCCCCGCCTTCGGGTCCTCCCCGAAATTCATAGTTGGACTGATTCCAGTCATAACTRGATTGATGGTTTCTCAAGGGAAGCTTTCATTCAGGAAGTAGGGAGGATCCTTAGAGCAGCAGGGGCGAGGGGCGCTCAGGAGGAAGAGGCCTGCCCAGCCCAGACGGCGCTCTGAGGGGAGGCGGCTGCCATGTCTGCCCGCGCGCGCCGAGGCGCTCCGCGGTGCCTCCCCCCGCCCCGGCTCTGGGCTGCCGCGCTGCCGTGCGCGCGCAGGGCGCATGCGCGCCTCCGCCTCTATGGTCATCGCGTGAGCTAGAGAAGCCGTCTCCAGGCGGGAGGTCTATGTTTTCGTCATTCGTGGCGCGCGGAGGAAGGTGCTGTCCCGGCGTTCTCCGCGCGCGCTTCCCTCTTCCGGCGTCGGCGCCATTAGCGGAGCAGGAGGTGAGGGCCGGCGCCGGCGGGATCCGTGCCCATCCGCGGCGCAGCGCGGGGGCCGGGGCCGCGGGCGCTGACCGATCTGTCCCCGCAGGCATGGCGATCCGCTACCCCATGGCCGTTGGCCTCAACAAGGGCCACAAGGTGACGAAGAACGTGTCGAAGCCCAGGCAGTGCCGCCGCCGCGGGGTGAGTGTGGGGCCGGCGCGGCCCCGTGAGGGGCTCCAGCGCCCGGCGCGGGGGAGCCGCGGCGGGCTGGGCGGGGAGGCAGGTGGAACCCGGCGCTGTCACTTCGAGAAGCCGCGGCTCTGACGGGTTTTGAGCCGTAAAAAGCCAGCAGGCGAGCTGGGTTCAAGCTGGGACCCGCCGCTTTTACCTCTTGTTCCTTGGCCGGCATAAGATGGGGCATAAAGCGGCCTGATACCGCAAGGAAAAAAACTTCTTCTCTGCTCGCTTTCCTGTTTCCCGTAAGTGGAAGGAAGAATGCACGAAGAGAAATGAATTAGCCACAGTTTGTAACGGCTCAGGACTGTGCTCAGGGAGACGAGGTGCAGCGTTGCAGCTTTCCACGAGGATGGTGGTACTCTTCAGGTCTCTCCCGACTGCCGAGGAGGGACAGTGAAGGTGTGACACCGTGCGCTATCCCGTAATAATGTGGCTTAAATAAGCTTCCAGGCAGTGTGGAGCTGGGAAGAGTGGTGGTCATTTGCAGAATATTTTGAAATATAATTCTAGCACTTAATGGAAGATACAGACTGCCTGAAGGCAGGGTGGATGGCTGTCTACAGCAGCAGTCAGGGTAGGAATTGAGTCTTTTGTCTTTGGCTGGATTGCAAAAATAAATACATGCTTTGAATACTTTTTCCACCCGTGGTCTGAGTACAGTGCTGCTRCTGAGCTGCAGTGAAGATTGGGACCAGCAGAAAATATGCAGGAAAACAAAGCTTTTTAAAGGGTTGGGGAAGCTAGTTTTGTAGACACCAGGGGAAAGGGCTTTAAATCATGGCAGGTTTTAAATTTGTGAACGTGGGTGTGGAGTTAAATAGCTGGGTGCAGGAGAATTGCCAAGGGAGCAGTCTGTAATGAAAAGATGAGATGGATGTGTGCCTTAAATGGAGTCAATGAAATAAGAAATGTACTGGATGTTTTCTGAAGTCCTTTTTAAGTTACTTCTGTTGCTAATGGCAACAGTTATGCCCCCATGCAGTTTGCACAATAATGGCAAATATAGGGAGTTATCAGGGTTCAGTGAATGTGTGTTAACATGGGATATTAATTTAGTTTGCATCTTTTACCTCACATTAAATGCTGTGATTAAATTAAAAGGACTTAATTGAGATGCATAATGACATAGTCTGGATTTCTTGTGGTCCTAAAAATAGGTTTCTAAAAAATGTTTGTCCCTAAAGCATGAAAAACACCAGATACTAAAATGCATGAGACTAAGCATGGCTCATCTGGATCACTGTTCTGCTTAGCTCTTACAGGGGATTTGACTCCTCTGAGACAGGCTAATAGCATGTAATTCTGGGGTCTTARCCCAGAGTTTGCTTCAGCCTCTTGCAATTCAGTTCTTCAGGAAGATTTTTTTTTGCCTTTTTTCTTGTTTCTTTTGTTGTTTTTCTCYTTCCTTTTATTTGCTTTTATTTCTAATTCCTTAATTGCATCTGAGTACAGATAATTATACACATACTGGCTGCCTACGTGCTTTTCACAGTTGTTTGTGTGATGTTGGATTTGTTTGTGTATGTGAAATGCTGCTGAGCAGCACATTTGAACTCCTCAGTTTGTTGAAAGTCTTTTTTTCTTTTTTTTTTCTTTTTTTTCTTTTCCTAAAAGCTCTAGGCATCACCTCTGATGTCTAGACATGATTAACAAAATGGGCTGGCTGCTTGCAGGTGACTGAAGTATTAACTGGAAGCTTTTGAGTATAAATYAAGCACTTGGGTCTTTCAGCAAAATGTCTCACTGCTGTCTGGTTAGTGTGGTACTTGAAGAACAAACTGTATGTGGCTGTGGTAGAGGTGCTGGTAAAAAGTCATGTTTAGTTATCCTAACGCTTGCAGAGCATTTGAAAAGGATGCAGTGATTMTAGTACTTGACAAAGGAATGGTTTTGCAGCCTGAGTCTAGCTTTTAGGCAAATGCTGTTTTTAAATAGGGATCTAAATGCTATGTGTGAATTACAGCTACTTTGATTGAGAGCTGGTTAAACTAGCACTTAAGTTCTTTGAACCTGAATCTTTTTTTTTCCCCCTTCCCTTAGCGCCTGACCAAACACACTAAGTTTGTGCGAGACATGATCAGGGAAGTCTGTGGCTTTGCACCCTATGAAAGACGTGCTATGGAACTGCTGAAAGTTTCCAAAGACAAACGTGCTCTGAAGTTCATAAAGAAACGGGTAGGTGAATCTGACATCTTAATGAAGATGCTAAAAGCTCTTCTAGTTAATCTTCTATCATTCCTTAAGGAAACTTTTTAGTTAATTTTCCTGCTTTTCAGTGGTTCRGACAATTATTGGTCTGACCTGAGGGAGTTGAAGGGAGAGCTCCTTGGGCTGGATGGGAGTCTGGGGGTGAGGAGGAGATGGACTTAAATGTACTTTGCTGGCAAGGCCCTAAGCTACAGTGACCCAGAATCTGCATTGCTCTTTCTGTATTTGCGAATCTGGTGCAGGAAATACAAGATCAGTACTGACAGAGGTGGGATATCATTAACCAACTGACTTGAAACACCAGTTTTTTGCCATAGAAGGCAGCCTTGATAGCTGAGTGAGTTGTTTCTCTCTGCTCCTTCTGCCCACTTCCCTCCCACACACCCTGAAGAAAACAAAAATTGAGTAAGAGTATACTGAGATGTGACGGAAAGTAATTCCTAGCTGGCTATTTAAGGTTGAGAGTGTTAAAGTCGATGCTTAGCAGAACTTTTCTATCTGAGTAGAGCATCTTCCACTGAATACTTGAAGCATACAAGACATGGTGTTTCACCTGTTCTCTACTGGAATGAATGCTGACTGCAGTGCTTTCCTCTCTGCAGGTTGGCACTCATATTCGGGCCAAGCGAAAGCGGGAAGAACTCAGTAATGTCCTGGCAGCCATGAGGAAAGCTGCTGCAAAGAAGGATTGAGCTGTGCAGTCTGTAACTCAATAAAAGTCCTTTCTCACAAAAGCAGTGCAGTAGCAGCTATCAGTACACTTCTGTCAGTCTGTAGGAAATGGGGTGGTCCTGGGGTGCTGGTTTGGGTAAAGAGGTGTTACGGGTGTTCCTAGGTAACCTCACCTTTCCTACCCTGTGGGAAGGGTGAATGCCCAGGAGGTGCAGCTGGTGTTGCTGTGGAGRAGCACAGACTATTTGCTTTGAGTAGTGCTTGTCCCCAGGGGCTTCCTGATTAGGGRAAGTCAGTGCTGGTCCATTTGACCAAGCATTCAGGCTTAAGGTTTCTTGGTAGTGGTCGACAGGAAAATCCCTGCCCTACTGCATATTTGCAGGGAAGGGACTCTGAGCTGTTCTGTCCCTCCTGATGGAATTGATTACCTTGTGGGAGCTCAGAACACCAGGTTCCCTTRGTCCTGTGTACTGCAGCTCCCCCCCTCCCTCCCCAAACCTACAGCAAAAACCCTGCTCGCATACTGTACTGGAAGAGCACTGGATTAACTTCCTTTGTGGTTGCTTTTTGCTGTTCCTGCCTTCTACTCTTCTTCCCTTCATTGCATCCTGCATAGCTTTCATCTCCCTCCTATTTCCCTGTGTGGTTTRGTTTCCTTCCCTCTCATTCATAGCTTCCTTTTGCCACATCTAGTAACTAAAACCACGGGATGGAGATGTTTTGTCTCCAAACCCAGATACTGGAAGGAGAGATGTCGATGGACACAAACTGCTATACTAGTAACAGTACTACTACCCTCTATAGTTTCTCCACTACTATCAAATCAAGAGAGAGAACTTTTGCCACTAACAGCTCCCTCAATTCTTTTTTCTCCACTAAGCACTAATTGGTGCCCCTTTCAGCAGAAGGGAATACAGTTCTGGTGCTTCATATAGTCACTTTTCATTTTGAATGAGTCCTCTTTAAACCCAGTTTTTCTAGGGTTGGCCGTAAGTACTAGGCACTCAAATTCACTAGACCAAGACTATGTTTATTGATGCACAACAGCCACTCTAACACATTTGATTCCTGACCTACTTGTTTSACTCAGTACAAAGTAAAACTGCCGTAGCAGTAGAGCATTTCACTGCACCATAGACTAACTGAGGAGCACTTCTGTTTTGTCCAGCTTTGCACTCTTGATGCTTAGAGCTGTTTCTGAAGATACTGACTTGTGATATTCTGGAGGAAGAGAACCGTATCCCTCCRCAGCTGAATGTGCTTGCTCTGCTGTGCTGTCCCCCACTTCAGTTTACCCTCGAGCCTGTCACTGGTCATTTCAGTATAAGCCAAGACAGGGAGAGGTTTCTGAGAACTACTCAGTTACCAGTATGCCATCAACACTGTACACAAAGCACAGCCCCAGCTCTACTACTGGTTAGTRTTTCTATAAGCAAGTACTTGGATTTACAGTGCAATTATTGAAAAACATTCTTTAAGTGAGATTAGACTAGCTCCACTACTGGTAGTTGGTAACATGCAAATTCCTTAGGTAAAATTTCAGAATTTAATTTTATTGGAAATACTTCACTTGTGTCATAATTCAACAGTGAGAAATACTTTACTAAAGCTATAATCCATTTCAGTGGCTGCGCAGCAGCAATAGCTTTATGTCCCAGTTCAGGATTGTCCCCACATCACCCCATTCCTGGGCTGAGGCAGAGCATTAAGGGACAGACCACYTCCAGTCAATTGGTTGTTGACAGTCATCCTCCAGCAGAATCCAGTTTTGAAAACGCTATATCAAAAACCTCTTTGTAGTGTTCAACAAAATGCACTTCCAGTCCTTCTGTAATGAATCCAGCAAGGTCATAATAATCCTTTTTATTCTCTGATGGCAAAATAATACAGGTAACACCTGCTCTCTTTGCCTGTGGGAAAGAAAAGTTACATAGTCTGTGTGTTTAGTCCTAAAAATTCATTACTCAAAAGAGGAATCTCTATAAAGAACCCAGAAGGGGAGAACAAGAAAATGTATTTAGAAGCATGATTTGGCTTTACTTTGTTCTTCAGAGCCATAAGGGCATTACTTATAGAAGCTGCCCTGAGGAAGGACAAGTCTCCCCAAGCCTTCCTCACAGGGAGGAAACACAAGGTACTGAAGGTAAGTTCCTTCCATCTAGAAGAGAAAAGCGTAAGAGTATCTGTATGAAATTTTAAGCTGAAAGAATTCAAGTCAGAACTAGGGAATAGAGCCTTAAAGATGGTATCTTAGGATACTTTCAAATCCAAACCCGACACCCTTCTTAAACAGGTRCTTTATTCCAGCGTATATTATTGTACCATACCTACCACCCTCTGATACAGGAGATAACTTACAGAACCTGATGATCCCTTCCATCCTTAATTCTACTAGTCTAATAACTAGTTCACTGTAGACACTTCTGGAACAAAGCCTGGAGTCACTTCTCCTCACAGCTGCTGATGCAGGCAGGATTCCCATGTTCAATCTGGCAGGCTTCTCCATAGTGTCTATTGAATTACTGCCTTTCCTTCCACTAGAGGAGCAATCACCCCGATTGTYCCTGCTGAGACTAAGCTGCAGCTCTCCTCCACAGCTGATGCACAGAGACAAGAAAGAGCTCTTACCGCRATAGTTTTCTCTTTTATTCCACCAACAGGAAGAATTTTTCCAGTTAATGATACCTCTCCAGTCATGGCCACATTCTGTCTCACTGGGCAATTCATGGCCAGCGAAAGCAAAGCTGTTACTATAGTGCATCCTGCACTTGGTCCATCCTTCGGGGTTGCTCCCTGTTAAAACAGAAATAAACAATAAAAATCCCACTCAACAACACTGCCTTTGATTTATTCAGAGAGATGAATGAAGCATCAACTGTYTTCTTCAAAGAGCTCTGTAACAAAGCTTAATCAATACCTTTGTCATTGCCATTTTAGCTTGGCCCCAATTTCAGGGAGTTGGGAGTCTCATACATTTYAGTTTAAATCTTCATGCAATAAAGTGTCACTGGTAGAATCCTATTCAAATTGATCAATCTAGTAACAACTATTCTCATACTGGCAGTCCAGAGGTAGTAAACCAGAACCTCAGTGACAACCTATTTCATGAAGAGTAATTCACATGAGATTAAGAGCTGGTTTCTAGCCTAATGCCCTCCACAATACCCATCAGGCTCAGGACTCTGCATAAGCAATCTCAGCAAAAATGAGCATGAATGCTTTGAAGCTCTTTGTTGGCYTAAGTCAACTATGCAAACAAAGTAACACACATCAGTATCACAAGGGGCAAGAGCATTAAGAATCACGAAATGGTGGAGGACGATACTGCAAAATYATTAAAGGTAGAAAAGACTGTTCAGTTTAGAAAGCCCCAGAAAAAAATCCAGGCCTAAACCAGTGACAGTCCGAATTTATCTGACAACAAACAGATCTTTCAGGTGAGAGCTGAAGTAGTAAATATTTGAGARGGAACAGGGGTAGAGACTACGCCACTGCTGTGTGATCCTCCAGGAGATCAATACTCAGAAAACAACTTCATTCTTGGAATTTGGCAAAGGACACAGAGTAAGTGTCAATAAGGAGACCCTGGATTAGGTTAAAGAACGCAGTAGTTTGGAAGCAGAGTTTAGGTACAGCAGTTGTAAAACTGTCTTCTCTAAGGTACCTGCCCACAGCCTGTTACCACAGAATATGAACCCCTCTGAGTGTGGCATATATTTACTCTCTCAGTCTAAACACTGGAAGAATACAGTCATTGCCATTATACAGACTGGGAGTTACAGCACAAAGAGGAATATATTCAAGTATATGTAAATCACTTTAAAGGTTTATGARTGTCTGCTAACATGGAGAACTTAACTTTGGTTTCCTCATAGYTGCAGATGAGCTTTTATCCAAATTGCTTATCTCTATGCCAGAGTTTACTGATCTGCACAACAGGGCCAACACCTATGATGAAGGTCTGAGATTTCTCACTATGTTATCAAGTGTCCTGTGTTTTCATCATATGCTACAGAAAGGAATGGAAACATAACTCAAAGCAAAGCTACCATGGGATGATAAAGAAAATGCCTTTTCTTCCCATTACTGCTAAAAGAGGGCATTCTGCACAAAGCAAGGACAAATGAAGTGCCTTCCTGCCTAACATCTGGGCAAACAGACCAACCCACTGCTATGCATTCTTCATGGGTTCTGCATCACTTTACCTCTGGCACGTGCAAGTGAATATGGGAAGACAGGAGAAAGTCATTGCTGGGTTCCTTCTGCATCAGAAAGGCTCTTGCAAATGTGTAAGCTATTTTGGCACTTTCTTTCATCACATCTCCCAGTTGCCCTGTTACTTCGAGGGACCCATCTTTATTCTCCTCATTTTTGGGTCGCCTCAAGGATGTTTCAACAAACAGAGTGGAACCTCCTAAGAAAGAAAAGAAAAACAACAACCTGAGTAAAGTTAAAATCAAAGCAGAGGGTTCTGGTGATGGAGAAGCATTTTAACTACTGACTTGTCTAAGTCATCAGGACTTTTGAAACTTGTTACTACTGACAGTATCTCTCAAAGAGCTCCTACTATCCAAACACTTCTTGGTAGTTCTGCTTTCCAGGCTCAAATATCCACCTACCTTCTCTGCCACACTGCTCATTTTCCTCTTAACTACTTCCAGTATTTTAATTCTACCCAAAGTCAATTAGACTGACAATAAGTCAGTACAGCATCTCCTGCTCTTAGGAAGCAGCCAAGATTTCTCCTTGCTAAAAAGTTTTACACTTTTAGTCATTACAGTCTGTAATGGATGCAGTTTGTATTGAGTATGGAGCATAGGATGACATGCTTGCCTGAAGGCAGCGAGCCTGGGCTGAGGAAAGGATAGAGGGTTCCTTCTTCAGGGAAGAAGTCAGGATTCTAAAAGGCCCTAGAAGTTACTAATGCTAGTAAAAGAACTTCTGTGGGCTCAGTAGGGAAAGTTCAGTTTCTGCACTACCATGCTACATACTGAAATACAGACACACATCTTGGTTTTCCAGCTAGTACATTTTGGAATCAGCAACTTCACTTTAATGTAGGAGAAAGGAAAAAAAAAAATTCTCCTGGAATCACAATATGCACCCAAAAATCAGYGTCTTACCCATAGCTGTCCAGGCCAGACCCATCACCACACCTGGAGGAGTAGTTTCATACATTCTATCCACAGTGAAGATGGGCTTTCCTACAAAGTCTTGCAGGTTTTCAGGTGTTACCTGGACCATCTCTGCTTCTCCACTCACAATTTTATAGGCAGATTTCCTCAATACCTGAGTGAGACAGTAATTAGATTTTGCTGAAAAAGCTGAGAAGGCGGAAGCACACAGGCTGCCATTACACGCAATGTTCCCTCACCTTTTCTACTTGTTTCTGCAGATTCCTCACYCCACTCTCTCTGCAGTACTGCTTGATGAGAACAGTCAGGACATCTGATGTGATTTTGGCTTTGTTTTCATCCAAGCCACACAAAACTCGTGCTTGAGGGACCAAGTACCTCTGAAAGAAATTGTCCATCACATCTTTCCATTAGTATTTGTAACAACAGCCTGATTGTTCCAATTCGCTCAGCTTCATTCTTGCATAAGTTCAATGCAGCTTTCTGGAATCCACACCTTGTCCATTAGGAAGCACTGGGGTTGTCTTAATTAGGTGTTCAGATCAGGGGAGCTCTGTCCAAAATACCACATGCCTAATATTTGTTGGCAGAATTGGGTGTAAATATGTAAATCGGAAGCTGCCAAGAACATTTTATCAGATGTAGTTCACAGAGCATCAGTGAAGTAATTTCTCTTACCTCTGCAATTGCAAGTTTCTCTTCTGCTACGTATCCTGATACATTGATCACTTCCATTCTGTCTCTCAGTGGCTCTGGAATGGTTTCTGTTACATTGGCAGTACAAATAAAGAGTACCTGGAAGTACGAGATCCTATTAGACATTTTCATTAACCTGTTGCTCTACTTCATGCAGTATTGGCTCAGTTCTGGGATTCTCTGTCTTGAGGGGTTGGAGCAAGCTCATCTATGGAGTTTACTTTTTAACGTAAGAAAAGCTTAGTAACGTAGTAAGATGTTCCCTACTTCCAAAACACAGGAATACACACAGCACAAACTGGGAAATCTGAATGGTCTGACGTGAACCAGGAAACTCTCTGCCTTGGCAGCTGCAGAAATCTACATATCACTTTCAAGTTATTTCTAAGTTAGCACAGAGCAACCAAATTACGTACAAATATTGCTAATCTATCAATTCTGCAATTAACGTAAGCAGCACAGAAAGCACAACAGTGCGTAAAGACATCCAAATTAAAAAGCTTGACAGCAGCACAAAGCCACCTCACTTCACACCAACTCTGACCACCATCCTATAAAACAAAAACTCGTGCGTTTTCAGCTGAGAGCATGTGTCTATGTCCCTGSTTCTTCAGGGAGTCAAGGCTATAGGACATATGCTAGTGATCAYATGCTCTTCAGTATGTACAGACACTTGAGTTTGAGCAAACTCCTTCCAAGATCTGCCCCACACCACCAGTGTCTCAGTCTTATTTGTCCAACTCTGACTAAGACTTTAGCATCTTTTGGCAGAGAGGAAACTTCTACATTGATGCATTCTAGCTCCATAACCTCTCCAGAAGAGAGAGAGAAATACCTTTGATAAATCCACAGGAACATCAAGGTAATGATCCAAGAAGTTAGAGTTCTGTTCTGGGTCCAACAGCTCTAGAAGGGCTGAGGATGGATCTCCTTGATACCCCCTTCCTATTTTATCCACCTATGGGAGACAAATTTTAAATGTTATGAGAAATTTCACATCGTGATGCAAAGATTCTTGAAAGGTTTAATTTCAAAACCTTCACATTTTTCACAGAGAGCCATTACCAGTCTACTATCTTCTGTACATTCAGCCAAGTCCCTGCTATCCCACAGCATGAACATGTGACAGGCCTGACAAGACACAGGCTTATTATGTTGTRGAGAAGCACAACGAAGTCTCAGGGAGCATGCATACAATCAAAAGCTGCACCTGAGTGATCACCCACTCTTGTATTCTGTCCTTGTTTGCTTTTCCACAAAAGCAATAGGTTAGTAGCCCTGWCTCTTATTTATTCTCAAATCAGATCTGAAGTAGACCGTAAGCATCTTACTCCTTACAGCCTTGCTTTAGTCTTGACACGAGACTATTTCTAATAATCACATGGACAATAGTGTTTTTATGCACAATAGCATGTCCACACCTAGGGTACACAATAGCTTGGCCTTTGGATATGCAGCCAGCACAATTAAGATCCACACAATCCAAACAGAGTTTAACGAGAAGGATACAAACGAAATAAAAATAGAAATCTATTACAGGAAAAGATGACGGAAGTCTATGGTGTCATTACCGCCCAAATATCTAGAGGGCTCATCCTCATTTTAAAGTCAACAAAACATGGGACCTCTAGGAACATTACAGTTGCACCTCTCCTATCAGGGCTAAGAATTGACACCTGTGCTTTTAAGAGCAAAATCTAGAAGACAAGATATATCACCTCATCAATCAGGATGAGTGGATTCTCTGTYTTAGTCTTCTTCAGACACTGGATGATTTTTCCTGGCATTGCTCCAACATATGTCCTCCTGTTTTATCAGAAACTGTATTTAGGAAGAGTTGTAAAACACAGCACATATCACAAAACATAACATACACCAATGAAATAGGTATATCCTGCTGGGAAACAAGTCAAGATTTCTTTTACATCTATCAGAAATATTCTCTGTTACCATACCAATGTACCAAGACCCATCAAGTCCCTTTCTAGAAGGCATGAGACAAAGTTTCAYATAATACTCCTGAACTGCAGTTTTTATGTTTAGTTTTAACTCCTTTTAAATGGGAGGGAAGCAACAGTTAGGACTGAGAGCAGAGTGATGAATGATTACTGTTCTTTTGGGGTAAAGAAAGGCTAAAAGAGAGAACTTTCCATTCCATCAGCTGGTAGGCAGAAAAGGGGAAAAAAATCAGTGTGAACCAAAAAATCATACTAAAGGAATATATTGGTTACAGCACAACAATCTTTCTGCCAAAGGCAGCTAGTGTCCAGGAACAGCCAAATGCAGAGCAAGAACTCAAGCCTCCTGGCCTGAATGTCAGGAGACAAAGCCATGCACTAAGCACAGACCAGAGAATATCCTGGAAAATATTTAAAGTGTTTCTCCTTCTGTATCATATGGGGCAGAGCCTYGCAAGTTCAATTCACACTGCAGAACAGCAATTCTTTTTACTAGTGTGAAAACATGACTAGTTTTGTTCTAAGGTATAGGTGGAAGGAAAACAAATCCCTGGCAGGGCCTGATTTACTTATTTTTGTACTTGCTTCTTMTTATTATTCCCATAAACATTCTTATTCTGAAGTTTTCATCATGCAGCATTTCCCTCCTGGTTCRGAGACTAGGTCTGAATCACACGTGAATACATCTGAATGACTTTGCAAAATGCTAACTCACACCTGCCTATAAATGCCAGTACTAGAGAATGATGACAGTTTGAACAAAGTTCAGTGTTTGCRGTAGCTTACACAACTTTAAAATCTCCCGTAAGTATACACAAGCAGCAGGGAGTACGATGCACTCAGAAATGTCAACATGATTATGTTAAATTCCTCCCGTTGCCATCATTTTTACCTCTTCCTATATCCCAACTTCTGGCATGAAGAGATAGCAGAACTGACATTAAATTATGCACGTTGTTCAACCTCAGTTAGGTTCCTATTTTGACATGAGTAAAAAATGCTGGAAAGAGAAACTGCTCAAGTAACACTGACCTGTGTCCTTTTATTTCTGCCACATCAGTCATCCCTCCAACACTGAAGCGGAAGTACTCTCTATTTAGGGCCCTGGCAATGGAGCGGGCAATGCTGGTCTTGCCAACCCCAGGGGGTCCATAAAAACAAAGAATCTTCCCTTGGGTGGATCCTCGCAGCTGGCTGACTGCTATAAACTCCTACAGAACAGAAATGAAGAGACTCTGGGCAACTCCAGCAACATCAAACTATACCGTGTAYTTGGTACTGATGTAACCGGTGGGAGCTCTCTGTCTCTGTCTCCCACTGCTTTGGACAAAGCAAGAAGACAGAGCTGTAGTCCCTCTTCCAGCCTTCCTAGCTCTCCTCTGATTCTCTCAAGACATATACAAACCCCTCCTGTTGTACTACTTCTTCACTAGTATTGTGACAAGATAGGAGTTTAACCTATGTTTGGCAGCCCTCAAACACCACTCAGCAATTAAGAAATCAAAAGATCACAATTCAGAACTGATACCTCATTTGCTCATACGTTTACAGCAGAGAAATCATTTTGCATGTGGGCAAAGAAATGTGATTCCACTCTAAGAAGCCAGTAATTCAGCAAAAATGCATTTGTACCTAGGTATTTTCTACCTACAGCTATCTGATTCCAAAGCAAGACTATAGGAAGACAACAGCATTTATCTAATTAAGGCTCAAACCTGTATAGATACTTTTAAGTGCCTTAAAATTGTCAGCCTTCCACGTATTGCCACAGCTGAGGAAATCTGTATTGTATGGAATTAATCACATTCATAATCAAAGCTGCAGACTTGCATGATGCAACTCAGTCCATTTCTGTACAGTGGTTGGACCTAGTCAGCATGAATAGTGCTGACAAGCAACATGAGACTGATACTCAAAAAGGGATTATCAGCTTGCTTTATTTCCTTCTCAGCATTAAGTGGCAAAATAGCACATAGTAGTTTCAAATCAGAACATGATCTTCGTTGCCATTCAGCAGTCAAAAACATTAATTGATCACAAAAACATTCTTATGGCTTCCTGCTTGATCCATGAATTAAATACAAACCCAGGGGAGAGCCACAAGCTTGAAACAGCACAACTGCCTGATGCCAAAGAGGGTGAGAAATGGGGTGCTCTGCCCATTCCTGCCTTACCAGAATTCGCTTCTTTACGTCATCCATTCCATAATGATCCTCCTCCAGAACTGCCTGGGCTCGKGTCAGCTCCAAGTTCTCCTCACTGCACTTACCCCACGGGATGGATGTCAGCCAGTCCAAGTAGTTCCGTGTAACACTAACAAAAAAACAAAAATGAGAGTGATTTGACAACAGCTAGTCCACTCCTTCCTCCACTGCCTTAAAAAACAGCCTCATCCAAAATCAGTGGGATATAAACTACTCTAGGAAGGGAGACAGAAGAACAAACATCATTATCTGGGCAGTCATTGCTAACCTTTGATTACGGTCTTCTGGTATTCAAGTCTTCTGGTCCCAGGATTCACTCTGTATAGCCACAACAGAGCTTCGCCTTCCTTCCCTCCACCAAGTACTTCCTTTGCAAACTTGCTACTGTTACTTCTCTGAGGGAAGGGGAAAGGTGCTACGCTGGCCATAAAGGCCAGTTTATCTCCTGCCTAGAGAGGGAGCCAAAAATTCCATTTTTCCTCTCAGCAGATGTTGCTTTCTCCTTCCATCTATCTCTGCACTTCTCCCTAGCACTGCTACTAATCCCACATAGTCAGCCTCAGGGAACAAGTCTTTTCCTGCTCATCTTGTTCTCTGTAGCAGAAACTGTGGCAGATACTTGGTACGCTSTCTTTTTAGATTAAGGAAACAAACAGCCAACATTACTGAAGAGGTAGAAGCTTCAAGAACGCTGATTATTAATCTGTTAGTGCCAGTCGCACTGGCTGCCCCAGAAAGGATCAAGAGAGTCACTTCCCACTATTCCATCTTGTCCACCTTCCAATCTCAGAAKAAAATATGCTAAGGAGGCTTCAGCATGCCCTGATGATCAATTGATTTAGGCTGCAGTACGTTGAATGCTCTGGGAGCCTTCCCTCCTTTCACTGCTTCTCCCCTACCCATGGTATATGACTATCAAGATTTTTCTCATCCAAAGAGAGACGTCCACGTAGCTTGGGCAATGTCACATGTTGGCAACTAGCTTCTCTTTTCTCACTTCTCATGAAAAGAGTTAAGAACAAGAGGCAAGAGCCAAATAAGGACTGAAACAGTCACCACACATTTTGTTAGCAGGGAAGAAGTGCACAGTACCTAGCCACAGCATTAGGCTGCAAGAGAAGAGTTAAAATGATCAAAAAACAAAGATGTGATTATATGCTATGTTCAAGGAACATTATGGCAGAAGGAGATAAAAAACTCTTAAGGTACAATTTTCACTGCTTTGTGTAGACTTTTCTCATTCTCCCAATTAATCTTAACAGCAGAGTTAATGAACTCACTTAAATTCTGAGGAGTGATTATCCAGCAAACTCAGCTTGTTCARCTCTTCATCAATCACATCCATAACATGCTTTGGTACTACCAGCTCCTTCAGTCGCTCACGGAATTTCTCTTCTATAGCATCCTTGTCCTCTTTTTCCAGGCCTAGCTCTTTCTTAATGATTTTCAGTTGCTCTTGGAGAAGATACTTCCGATGAGTCTGCTTGATCTTTTCCTCCACCTGGACATAGCAACAAATATATATCTTTTCTGTTCCAGATGCTACACATCAAACATCAAATGCTTCCAAACACTTCTCAGTTACAACCTTCTCAGGAACTGAAAATACAGCTTGGAAATCTTCATTTGCAGCACATTCYAGCCTAAAAAGTGATTCTAATTGTATTATTGCTAAGCGTCATCTTATCGTGTCTCAGTTATTTCCATACTGCATATGCTCAACACAAAGTGACACCCATTAGGCTACTGATACTGGAAAGACTGCATCTTAAACTTGAACCAAGTTCTGCCTATCGCRTGGGTAAGGTACATGACGAACGGTACAGTCACATACTTCACAGGCAGTGTTAGTGTGACTAGCTATTATTTAAATGCTCACAGGACTTTGGGCCTAAACCTAAGAACTCCCTTCTAGAAATAGAATTATCTGCATACGATATTGATGTATATGCACGCATATTCATAGATATATTATGAACAGGACCATGGTTTTTGCAAGCAAGTCTGGAAATGAACTGTAAAGCATGGGTTTTTCTGAGCAAGTAGAAGCATGTTCTGTCATAGAGCTCCCCTACGCATTTTATCTTCACATGTGGTTTGCCTTTGTCCGACCACAGATTCTTATTCATCTATGCCCACAATCCAAGCATATTTAAGAGGTCTGCAGTAAAATTAGATCTCACAGTACRAAGAGTTGTGGTTCATCTGTCTTGCTTCTATCTATCAAAATTAGGCCTGGCTGACATTTCAGTTTTAATCTTTAGACKGTAACTTAAGCTGGCAGGAACATCTTGAGGCCTTTCCCAGAGCAGGGCCAGCTCAGATCAGATCACTCTCGTCCAATCGATTCCTGAATACCTCCAACGTTGACTAGTAGTGTTGAATTTTTTTCCTAATACCTAATTGGAATTTCCATTGTTGCAGCATTGCTTCTTGTTGTATCACTGTTTACCTGTAAGAGTCTCACTATCTTCTATATAACCATCTATTAGGTAGCTGAAGACAGCATTAAGAGCTTTAACTTTCTTTTCTCATGTGTGAAGAAATTAATTTCTTTCAGCCTCTCCTCGTATTCATACTCAAGCACCCTCTTTTCCCTCCACAGTATCTCAGCGACCTTTGCTGGATGTGCTCCAGTATTTCAGTGTCTGGCCTTCGGCTGTGGAGACCAAAAGCTGTACTCTGTACTCCAGACAGGATCTCACCACTGACAAACAGAGGGGCATAACCACTTTTCTCAACCTGCTGTCTATGCTACTGCCAATAGACTCCAATATGCAGTTGGCCTTCTTTGCCACAAGGGCAGGCTGCTAAGTCATGGTCAACTTGTACATCAAGACCCCAAAGTCCTTTCCTGCAAAGCTGCTTTCTACTCACTTGGCACCCCCCTATCCTGTTACATGGGGTTATTCCTCGATGTAGGACTTTAAACTTGGTAAGGGTGCACTCCACCCAAGAATCTGTGTGGTTGCTGAGGTTACAGTAATGGCCCCTGTATAGACCCTCTGAGGGATGCTGCAAGTAAACTGGTGCCATTGCACTTTGCACTGTTGATCACAACTGGTTTGACTGCTGGGCAAAAAGATTTTTCCATTCAGCTTGTACTTTATTCTCTCTGCTTCCAATAATCACCTTCTCCTTCATTTGCTTCAACCAGGCTTCTAGGAAGATTTACTTTATAATTTTCCTAGGGACTGAGAGCAAGCTGACCAGTCTGCATGTAGTTCCCCTAATCTACCTTTCCACTCTTCTTAAAAATGAGTGTGACGTTTACCTWTTTCTAGTTATCAGGAATCTTTTTGATCGCCACACTTCAAAAATGATTGAGAGAAACAACATAATGACATTGGCCAGTTCCATCAGCATCCTTGATGCATCCCATCTGGTCCCCTAGACTTGCATATATCCAATCTGTTTAAGTGGTCTCTAGAAATCCTACCCTGGTTCAAAAGCATTTGCACTTTCATATTAAGTTCAGAAGCTACAATTATTGGGTATTAATAAACACAGAAATTGATTCTGTACACAAATCTTTGTATTTCATTATACACAGCCATCATTTTGATGCCATTATTATAACTCAACTAAAACGTTTAACAGTCAGGAATTACTGCAGTTCACAGTGGTTAGTAGCGGGTATTTTAAAATACTACTACAATTACATACCACAATGCAGTATATTTCTAAATACATTCATGCTAGACTGCAGTCCTCTAGGATTTGCCTACTTGCACAAAACTACAACTTCCACACACTTCAGCAGCTGCTATAGCCTTACCTCATTACTTTTATGAACGTGTAAGAAAAATCAAGTTTCTAATGAAAGATAAAGTATCAAATATCTCTAAATCTCTAAATATTATCTCTGAAATAATATTCTCCTTTTAGAGCACAGACCATTGTCTTGCTTTATAATTCTTCATTGGCAAAACTAAGTATTATAATGGACATGGTATAAATACATGCAATGCATGTGCTACTCAAAGACTTACCTCCCTTCCAAGACGCTGCTGAAGTTTGCTCAGCTCATATTCCTTCTTTAGGAGAGAAAGGGCCTTGTAAAGCCGTTTGGGAATCTGGAAAAACAAAACAAAAAAACACTAAATAAGTTTTCAGGCATAGTACTCTTGTTAGCCTTTCTCACAAAACATTATCATCCAAAATAAAAAGTTCCTACAGGCTGCCTGGGAAGTTGCTCTTGCTGGGAGAAACTTTCTCTAACTCTCCAGCATCCACAGATGTAGAAAGACAGTGTAGCAGTTTAGCAATACAGAACCAATCAGGGAAACATCTTTGTTCAGCAAAGCTTTGCTCTACCAAAGATGTAGAGCACCCAGCCTTCCCCCAAAGGCAATTTATTAATTACTTAATAGATGCTTCAACTGGAACCTAGTCACTGATATTAATCTATCGTCAAAAGTAGTACGAAGGTCTCTTCTATGCTTAGGCTGCTAGAGAAGCCGTGATATGACATACACTTCTAATTCAGCTGGTATAGCTTTAGTTCAAAGCTTCATCTTACACTGGTTTCTTCCAAGACGTCTTGAAGTTCCTGCGACTCTGCCCCTGTTAACGCTGCACCCATGTCACTCAAGTAGATAGGGTTATCTACCACACGCTGTCCAGCCTGCATCATCTGAAGTACGGACTCTCTGAAAAAAAGTAGTAATACAGTCCCAGAAGATTAATAAATGGTGAATTGCTATATTCATGAGAAGGTATTTGTATAAAGCTATTTAACTTGTTATGACAGGGTGAAGGAACAAAATACAGCTCAATTTCATAACAAAATAATTCCATATTTTAAATTTGACTCAGCCAGTRCTGAGTAACAAATCCATAAAATGCCTGATAATTAAAGGGAATGCTCAGTGATAAATAAATCCAAATATATGGAAGTGTTCTCTTAACAGTTACATAAAATTTGTGTGTCTCAGTATGCTGAGCCTCTTACCATGCTTATATCAGCTAGATCAGATGATGATACTTAACTGCAGTGAGGTACGTTTTTAYCCAGACCACCTGCCACATGTGCCATCTATCTCATACCAAAATTTCATATCAGGTTTTCAAAGTTTTCTCTCCGTTTCTAACAGAGAATTACCAAACTTGTGTTCTAAAACAAAATTCTAGGCAAAAATTAAGCAAGTGCCTTTTCTTAGTAACTGCAGTTTAAGGTGGAAAGACAATCTCAGGCTATTCCAGTTTGACTGACAACATATTTCCAAAGCCAGGCAGCACGGAGAAAACATACCTGTACAAGGGGTTCAAGGCAATAATGTCCCGGATCGTTTTGACAATTTCTGCAGTAAGTGCCTATTAACACAAGGTTTTAGTCAACAAAAAGCTGGAAAAGGCCAAGGCCCGAGTACAAACCATCCCACCACTGGAACSCAGAAATACAGACTCTGGCCACCCATTTCCAAAGGTGTGTTGTAATGATGCTTTGTGTTGAGGAAGTTACTACTCCTCCACAGCTGGGAGGGGACAGGCAAGGCAAGAAGGGCTGTATCACAAAGCTGAACTGCTTTTTAGACAGAAGATAGGATCAGATGGACCACTCAAAYCACCTCAGAGCAAGGGCTCAGTTGGATAGAGGATATTACACAGCTATAAGMATAGCCCAATCTCATCATTCAATTGACTATTTTTATTTAAGTCATTATTATCACATAATCCCCTTGCACAGTAATTGACAGAAGCAGGAACCAGGTTCTGAAGCCTGAAATCTGAGCTTGATTTTAGAACTCTTCCTTTTAAGTAACACACATAGATGCTACTCTACTGGACAAGCCCTGGCTTAGATGATTAATTCACTTACTTTAACCTCTTCTGTGATCTGAAAATCTTCATGAACCACATTCTCTACTTCCACCATGAGAACTTCCGGTGAGGAAGCCGCCACAGGCTCTAGTACCACTTCCACAGCTTGGTCCTTTGCTCCGGGCTCTTCTTCGGCCTCTTTTTTAGARCGCTTCTGTTTCCTTCTAATTTTCTGTTTGTTCTCAGACTCCTCAGGCTCAACCTCTAGTTGYCTGTTTATACGAATCCTGAAAGTCAAGAGAAACCAGCCACAATCAATACCCCTCCACTATACCTGACTTCAGCTCTCAACGATGAAAAGAATCTAAGTTGTATTTTGAGTAAACTAAAACACTCAATGTCGGCAAAAATGAAAGATGATTTTACGTATTCRGACTAGATTTAACTTTTAGTCACTTTTGTCAAAATAAGGCTCAACTTAGTAAAACAGTAGTAATCAAGCAGCAGATGCAGATGGGATTTAATAAATGAATCTACAAAGTGTACACTACAGTACAAAAAACAAAAGTTAATGATTACTAAATTAGCCTCCTTATGTTTCTGATCTATAGCTTTTATTTTCAAGGTCAAGTTTGTCGAATGAAAACAGAAAGCTGGAGAAATTCATGGAAGGCCTATTTGACTCTACCTGAAGGAAGATGGACAGACTATACTTAGCTGTTCTCAACATGCCAAACTGATATGTATTTAGATTCTGTTTGGGGACATTAGATGGAGAGTCAAAGGAGTGGGCATGTTAAACATACTCAAGTTGAGACACTTCCTAGTATTCCCTCTGCACTGAGATAATTCAAATGAACCCTGAAAGGTTTTTTAGCACTTGATACAGCACTGGAGTCTCAGAATATCTTTTACTCCTCAGTGTATCCTTACCGTGTTCCTGGTAATTTCATATTYGATGTGGGACACATACAAAGGGATTGAGTATCAGCTCAAAATTCTTTTGGGCTCCTCCTGAAAATGCTTGGATTCAAGTTCAGTCCCTCACTTAAGTTTTTAAGCTCACTTGTGACCAACAGTGTTCTAAAGTTTGTCTTTCTTCCAAAAGTAACACTAATTTAATAAATATATTACTATTTTCACCTTGCTTCTATTCTTAGACCACAACAACTAGAATCCTCTACTTTTAAAACGCATCTTCTGTTTCTGATTGTACCATTTCCATTTGCTCCCTCAAGCTCTGATTAAAGACATTCACACAGGTAAGAGTAAGTCTCCAGGATTACAATAACACACATGGGAGATTTAACTTAAAAAAAAAAAAAAAGAACAAAGAACTTCTACTGACAGGAGGAAAGAATGTGTGCACTTAGCTGTTCCCTTTCAGAGCTAGCCAGTCACATCCTTATAGCATGCACAACATTGAGGCTAGAGCAACAAGGCACTATCAAAAAGTGAAAAAGCTAAGTTTTGCTGTGCAATACAGGAGAGAAAGYACTACACAGCTTCATTTTGCTTATGAAACCACATGCAGATGCGGAAGATGATAACGGCATGTATCTGTTTATAAAGAAGTGTGATGAGATGCATCTGTAGTACAAGTAATTACCTTCGGTGCCCCATGACTATCATACGCAACTTGTCTCCAAGGTCCTGCATTTCATGGATTTGTACAAAAGTTCCCATCTGGTAGATTTCATTCAGATTCTCCACCACATCAGATTCATTGCTATTGAGAAAAGAATTAAAGTAGATATTCAGAAAGGAGGAGATTCAAAATATCAAGAAAAATAATCTTGAGAAAGGAGGTAGGATTGAAAAAAAAGAAACAATCACTGGTTGGAAAACTTTAGACTGGCTTAAGGAGCAAAGACATTCACTTTATGCCCACTGTTACCATCACATGGCCTGTTTTCAAGTCACTATTATCTGGGTGCTTCATCCCCCTCCCAAATTTTAACAGGCTTTCCTGCAATAAGACTTTAGCCCTTAGGAGCACTCATGSTGCAAACAAAAGCTGTCATAGTAAGAGGATGGTCTGAATTCTGCCTACAGTTTCTATATTACTGTCTGAGGCAGAATTTCAAATCACAACTCTTAATGTAAATTCAGCCTAGTCCTGGAAATACCTTCTATTGAAAAACACCAAGAGACACAACTTACTTATCATCCTTTTTAAGGAAAACACCAGCATAAGGCTGAGCAAGACGAACTTTCCTCCTCAGCAGTTCAACCAGTTTCTTATTTTTTACCTAGGACAACAATAAGTTCAAAGTCAGAGCTGGATTTTCAAGAACTTCACACTCTCATTGTCCAAGTCACACTTCCCCTGGAACTSTATGACTGCCTAATCTGGGTTCATTCTAGCCTTGCTCTCACTATGGCAYAGAATGATAAAAATACTAGAGAAACATGAAAAAAAAAATTTTGCATGCACTGAAATTAATGATTCATACAAAAAAAAATCATATGATTGTGTTCCTAAAGATCACCATAATCCACAAGCTTTTCCATTTCTCAATTGTCATCTAGAAAGAAACTAGAAGTCATACAGGCTACATTTGGGCACGCAGAAAAGATAACAGTAGAAATAACGTTATGATAAATACTATGAACAAGAAGCTACGTTGGGTCAGCTCTTGATATGTTTAATCAGATTGTTAAAGTACCACTGAATAATAATAGAAAAAGTCTACTTGTTCCAAATGGTTTGAAACTTTAAGATTATCACCCCAAGTCTGCCTAAACACCCTCTCCCCCACAGCAGAGTTTCTATAATTGAACACATGCCTCCATGCTATAGCACACAGATTACTGCCTTCACAAAGATCATTCTTCTTGGCACTACAACACAAGCCCACAAAGCTAATTCAAGGACACATTTGCTCAACCTTGAGCAAAGGAACAGGCAAAGGATAGTGAACTCTCAAAGCGTCCCAGCACAGAGCACAGTCCTTGCCTGCCGGAAGCATTGTTAAAGACTCTGATGCAATGCTGATGAAGCCTGAAGTTCACAACTATTCCGAGAGAAAACAATATTCCAATACTCAGGCTATAGAGTTAGAAATGCCACGCTAAGAAGCGGGATGTCCTGAAGCGTGACACATCCTGCTACCTTCGAGTGCTTTAACAAAAAAAAAAAAAAAAAAGAAAAAGAAAAAAAAAAGAAAGAAAGAAAAAGAAAGAAATGTAAGGCTTTGACAAGCGAAGCACCCCTAGTGTTATCTGGAGGCAGCAGACAAGCCCATGCCCGCATGCTCTCCACGAAGGACAGTTTAACGCTGCCCAGCAGAGCCCGCCAGCCGAAAACCCGCACTCATCGCTTCAGCGGCTAGCGGCCAAGGCCAGGCACAGCCATGCTCGCTAATTAGCTGCAAACCTAATCACCACGCGCGTTAATTAGCCGCAAACCCGACCCCGACCCAGCAGCGGCAGCGCCGCCGCTCTGCCACACGGCCTCAGGCCGCGCCTCGGTGTCGTCAGCGCCCGGCT
>NW_028186399.1:71812-115806 GCF_003343005.1 Rhea americana | reverse complement strand
GTGGCGGCGCGTGGCGGCGCGTGGCGGCGCGCACGTCCGACCGCGGGGTGCGGGGGTTCGAGTCCCGGCTCCGGCGGAGCGGCGGCGGATAAGTGAAGGGAAATAGGTTTGGCAAAAGCCAAACATGAAAAAGGAAAAAGGAAAAATCAGAATGAGCGGGGACGCTGGGCAGAGCACCGCTGGCAGTGTGCGCCGCTGCGGGCCAGTGCCAGGGTGGTGCTCTAGCCTGAGGTGTGCCCGTAACGCTGGCTGGAACGAGGCCCTGCAGCTGCTGTGATCTCTCCTTTGAGGCCTCCTGCTGCTTCTGTGGGTGGCCGCCGTGGCCAGGAGCGGCTGCTGAGGAGGTCTTGTGACTCCTGTGTGGGTGAGATGGGAGGCCCGCGCCTCAACGAGACGTTCTGGAAGAGAGGCTGCGGCCTCGTGCGCTTTCTGGGCCCCTGTGGCAGGGTCACCCTCTCCCTGCGGAAAGGGCTCTAGTCACGGGAGCCTATGAACATGCCTCTGGCCACTGTCCATAAGGATTTTCCAACCTCATCCTCACTGGGTCAAGAAGCGAGATTAGAATCTAAGCTAGACCATCAGGATTCTTTGCCTTCTCCAGATGGGTGGACGCTAGTGGGAGGACAAGGAAACAGAGGGAAGCGTGAACACATAAAGATAATTTCAAGCACAGTTCAAGGCACTTTGCTCAGATGTCGTGTTTTGGTTGAATTGGGGTCCTTTTGGGACAGAGGTCTGCGAAAGAGGCCTTCAGGCTGAGGAGAGGTGAGGACTACCTTCCAGCAAGACTCRTTCACAACAGGAGAGGATTTAAGGATTCGAGACAGCTTTCTGTGATTCTCCTGGAGCAAACTGTGTGGGACGTGGTGACTGAGCCATCCCAAATGTCAGGCAAGCAGAATGAAATCCACCAAGTCCTGCTGGCCATCACTGAGGAAGCTTCTGATCTTAATGATGCATGCCAGCACCATCTTTCTGGACCTCAAAGAGGCTTCTGCTACTTGTGCATAGAGGTAGGATTGTGCAGGAGGGGCTCAGCTGGATTTGGTAGGATATACAGTTACTGCAAATGACCTCCAGGTTCTGGTCTTGATAGAAGACCAGCAGCTCAGAAGTCTTGGGGGAACCTTGAGTAAGTAAAGACCAAGCTAGACTCTTCTCAGTGATATCCAGTGAAAGGGCGAGAGGCTATGGGCACAAACTTAAATACAGGAAATTTCATTACAAGAAATAACGAAAAAGCTTTTTTACTGTAAGAGTAATCAATCACTGGAACAGGTTGCTCGGAGTAGTTGTAGAGTCCCCATCCTTGGAGATATTCAAAATTTAACTGGACAAGGTTCTGAGCAACCTGCTCTAGATGACTCTGCTTTGAGCAGTGGAGTTGGACTAAATGATCTCCATAGGTCCCTTCTAACCTCAATTATACTGCAATTCTGTGATTCTATAGTAAAGAACTATGGGTTATGTTGGAGCCACTGCAGATAATTGGAAAAGGTGCATATAAGCATGCTCCATGCTAAATTACTTGCATCACATAGGAGAGTCTGCAGAAGCGAGACGGTAAGAGGTGTGGGCTTGGTTGCAGATGAAGAACACATCCTGATCCCCTCCTCCAGGAGAGGCTCAAGACCCCTGCAGAGACCCAGTGCAAACCCCTCTAGAAAGTCCAGAGCTTCTGGAGACAGGGTGGGGTACAGGGTCAGCTTGGGGTGTTGGATCAGTACTGGAGCATTGGCAGGATAAACTGGTTGATGTACTCTTCCCTAAAAAAAGAAAGCATTCTTGTAGTTTTCCCTTTGKCTGCAAATGCTCTAACACCTTGGCCATGAGTTCATCCCGATGCCAGCCACAAATCAATTGGTGGCAGAAAAGCAGACATCCAGATTAAGTAGTATCCTTATTGGGTAGTGTGACATGTAGGGCTGAGGGAGACAATCTGACACTTTTCACCCACTGCCAGGCCAGGGCTCTTGACCTAGGTGAACTAGATGGAAGAGGCCATCAAGTGGCAGTAGGATCTTCACTAAGATCCTACTGTCTAATGAGCGTTGATGCTGGATACTTTTTCCCTCAGGGAGTGAAACTTTCTTGTCTTCAGGCAAAAAGAAAGGATACCCAGGGAAAGGATACCCCAGCTTTGACCATTGCTCAAATACCATCATGCCATTAATGCAGCATTTGACAGAGAAGTCTAAACTCATTATTGCTGAGGCTCTGAGACCTCTTCCACATAACCTGCAGAGGTTTGTGTAGATTTCCCAGACAGAGGTACGTGCATACATGCTGTATTCTCTATAGAAAGTAAGCTTGTGCATCTCTGCTAGATTATAGGCATATGCAAAAGGCAGCATCAAAGCAAAAGCTTTAGGAGAAGGCCTTGTAAGAATTTGATTTCAGTATTTGACCCATGACAGGTACGCGGAGATAAGGGAGTGTAATAAATAATGCTTAAGGTAACATCCCTAACTTTGTCAGGTCATGCTTCTGAGGAAAAAGAATAGAAAAAAATCATCATGGAAAAGCATCATGGAAAAAAATCCCTTTATTTTTCAAGTATGCAAACTATTAACACTGAAACTCAGCATGAAGAGAAAGCCCTCAAGAATTAACATAGTCAACCTGCTGGAATGCTATAAACACGCTATGCGGCAGTGAGTTCTGTTTCTGTCTTTCATCCTTGGGCAGAGCAAAAGAAGGACAGACAATTTCAAGGCAGATGTCCTGGGCAGATGTGGCTCCTGAAACAATGTACATATATCACATGTTCAGGTCCTTTGCAAATATTTAATGTGACACATTGCCTATTGCCTGAAAATCCATGTTCTCCATGATTTTTTTTCCTTGAAATTCATTTTGAAAAGATGTATCTTGGTCAAAAAGATCCTCATGTATTTATGCATTGAGAAAGCTCCTTGCTTCATCCCAAATATTGCCCATCTAATCATTAGGAATACRCAAACTGGAGAATAACACAGAAAATTTCTGCAAGTAGAAGCTGCAGAACTGCAGTAAAGAAAAGATTCTGTAAACTCTCAAATAACTGGCAACTAAAAAAAGACATTTGATAAAATGATTTAATGTTTTCAGCCACCCAGTTTTGAAGGACGAGTTAGAACAAGGGCAACCTTGAGTTTGGAAAGAATACAAACACTTCTGTATTCTTGGCTGTAATTTTAAAGCCTCCCTCATTGCACAGTCAGACACAGCAGGGACATGGGTCCTTGGGACATGTCCAGGGAACTCAAAGTGAAGAATTCTCTCTACACATTGAGAAATTCTAGTTATGTCACCAGCAAGTACAACTCAAAATCAGCATGGATAATTCTTCCTGATAGAGCTTCCTTTGGAAAGCTCATTATTGAAATGAGGTAAAATAGCGTGTAGTCTTTTAAGGATGGAGTTAGTCGGTTTAATCAAGTTGGACATCGAAACTGAATACGCAGCTTTATAAAGTAAGTTTAGTATTGCCTATTCTTGGAATAGCTCTAGCAGCAAAAAATTAACTCTGTGTGTATGTGTGTGTTTGTGCACCTGCCACTTGCCTTCATATATATATGTATTTATATGTTTATGTGTATATATATATGTGAATTTATGACAATACTTTACTGTTTGGATACTGTAAACAGAAAGACATTATGTCAATCATAAATTGGTTAACAAAATGGGTAAGTGCCAGAGCTAAAAAATAGGAGCTGAATTCTGAAATTGCCCACATGAGAGTGGTTTGCACCAGCTGAAAATGAGGCCTCTACTTATCTATGCTCCATTTCTAATATTACATTGAAAGCAGGAAATCASAAATGGAAAAGCTTGAAGTGTCATACTTTGTGTGAACATCTGAAATGCAATGTGGTATGGAGAGCCCCTCTTGTTACATGAAAACAGGTTAGAGTCCTGATGAGTTTATTAAAGTATCGTTAGGATCCTTTCAGATAGCTTTTTAAAATGATCTAGCTAAAAGGACCCTTTGTAATATCTCTAAACCAGAAAGGATGTGTGTAGATTATAAAGCTGGAAGGGACCCTTATGATGACGTAGTTTGACTCTCTGTATAATCCAAGCCATAGAACTTCCCAGAATTAATTCACATTTGGACGGGAGTCCAGTCTAACAATCTTTTCTTCCAGTTCAGCCATTCCTTTTGCCCTTCATACACAGTAAGTCTTTTCTGGATTAGAATTCAATGCTTTCTTGACAAGTTGGAGAAATAGTCTGGAAAGAAAAAAAAAAAAAGAAAAAGCAATTAAATATATAATTTCTTGTACTCAGATAGCAATAATCAACTGCACAAACACAGGCTGGGAAATTACTAACTATGCAGCAATTCTGCTTAAAGTTATGTAGGGATTATCATGGATCACAGCCTGAGTGGACTTGATGCTATCATGCTGATGTGAAAAAATAAAGCACTTTATTGGATTTTTATAACTGTTCTTTAGAAATGTTTAGACTCATGTTACCATGTCGGTAGATCTGTAGTAATGGTAAGTTAGTGCTATCTTTAGTCCACTGTAAATACAAGCTAGTGCAACATACATCTTAAAACTCTTGATTAAGATCCAGTCTTTAGGTATAATCATCTCATCCAGGTTAGAGTCTGACCTCACTAAGGTTTAAGATAAACTGAACAGACTTGAATTTGCTGCGTGGAAGCCTCATGGACAGTTACCATGATCAGTTGATGAATGATACTCTGTTAAACTACGGTAACTTGAGTCTAAGATCTAAAATTTACATGAAGTACTCTTTCCTCGGTGCTCAGCACTAATAAGTCTTTAGCTGGATTATAGTGTCAAATTTTAGTTACTCCACTTTAAGAAAGATGTGGAACAACACGGAAAAAGTCCAGAGGAGAGGAACGTGAATGATTATTACCTGTGAGGGTATACTGAAAGAACTGGGTCTGTTTAGTCTAGAAAGGAGAAGAGCAGACATTATAATCGTATTCAAACACGTTAAAAATGCTGCAAAGGGGAGGATAGTGACTTGCTATCCTGCTCAYTGGGACAGGACAAGAAATAATGTGCTTGCATTGCAACAAGAGAGATTTATGTTAGGAAAAACTGTACTGAAACACATAACCTAGAGATTGGAAGAGCTTTAACAAGCACCTTTTGGCACTAGCCCTCCTGCACAGGATGGCCTAGATGACTTTTGGGGGTCTCTTTCGGCTCTATTTTCTATGATTCTTACTAAAGACAGGAAAAAAAGAAACAACAACTATATCATGAAAGTAACAACAATTGCTCTATTCCTGTAATTATGGCCAAGAAGATTTAGGCAGGTGGATTTTGTTGCCTCTTAACATTTCAAGCATCCCTGAGTGATGTAATCCTGTGAGTGTTATTTACAGTCCCACTCCCAGAATTACTGTCCTTCTAGAAGCTACTCTTAAATTGTGAACCTTTCTAATGCTTTACTGGAATGCAGAGCATGGCAAACACTGCTGTGAACCAAATATTCTTTTTTTCTGGAAGGCTTAGTTTTGCCTCAAAAATTGATCTCCAATAAATTCATGGAAAATTATGAATAAGCATGTTAATACATAATGCTTGTCTTGTTCTAGACTTTGCAGCCTTGATGTTGTAGCTATGTTTCTGGCTAAAAATGTGTTCTGCTGTTCCCCAGTAAGAGGTTATGCAGCAGTTTACATCTGCTTATTTCAAAGTGTTTTGTCAAGAGGATTAAGTAAATCCTGTTAAACAGCTGTATACATTAAAACACAGATAGAAAGTCACCTGTTTAGGGTGGGTGGTGCAGTTTCGTGCCTGAGATGCTTACCTAGAGGTGTGGTGAGCCTTCCCTGTGGGATCCCTGACCGTGGGCATATCTCAGGAGGTTAAGGATAGGAAAACAATGTTATCCAGCACTTCATTGGTCCTCTCTGAGTTTGTTAGAATGACTTTTTTTTCCTAGAACTGGGCTGTTATGCAGGAGGTTATAGTCTAACCAACTTAATTTTGTTAAGTAGTCTAATTAAATAGTCTAATTCAGGCCTTACCTCTGAGAAAGCCCAGACAGGAAAAGTGTCTCGATGTAACTGTAACTAAACATTTATTTATAAAAGCCAAGGCTTATACAAATTGACTGATAATCCTCTCGGTTTGGTGAA
Organism: Rhea americana; assembly: GCF_003343005.1. Classification (NCBI taxonomy): domain Eukaryota; kingdom Metazoa; phylum Chordata; class Aves; order Rheiformes; family Rheidae; genus Rhea; species Rhea americana. The sequence continues at coordinate 109,688 of NW_028186399.1, read as the reverse complement.
CAAGGGTCTGATTCCCTCTGAGCCTCAAAAGGGGGAGGAAGGGTGCTCTRCATCAGCTAAAGCATGCAGGAAGTCAAAAACTGTGCATCTAAGAATCTTTGCAATTACAAAATAGGGATGAGATTTGATAAGAACAGCCAGCTACATACTATATGACAGCAGCTTGACCTCTGCTAGGGCAGACCTGATGTCAGAAGAAGCAAGCTGTCTCCCAGAGCCAGGAGAGAGCCTGCTCCTTATGTTCAGGSGCTGGCTACTTCTTCATAGAGCTGCAACTCATTAGAATCTTTCCTGCTCTGTTGTCTGTTTTTTGTTTGAAAGAGACRTATTTGCTCATTTATCTCAGATTCCCGAATATCTTCCAACTCATGAAAACAGAGAACTGTTTGTCTGCAGGATGTGGAACTGTGGCAGCACCAATAAATRTTATACTGCAATTCCTGAAGGACCAGTAAGAAACACAGGATCTGGTGTTTCTGAGCACCTCAAGAAGTGTTTTACAGACAGTGTAGTTACTGCTGAGAAACTAACTTTCCTTCCTGAGGCATGTTCAGATGCAGCTCTGAGTGTATGGCTAGGGGTTTTGGATGAAAAGGATCAGCCTGAAAAGTGAGCGTGGGAGAGGTTTAATCAATATATGGAGTTTGAAGGAATGCGTAGACTAATTGATATCCTCAAGTAAAAGCTGCTCAGTTTAGATAGTTTGGCTGTGCCACAAGAGGCTGCTTACTTCCRTTTCTCAGCTTAGCTATTTCTAAAGCAGGGCTGTTACATTTAGTAGCCCCAAAACTGTAGATCCTTTCCACCTTCTGGTTGTATCCAGAYATTAAATTCATGGATGTGGAGATGATGGAGCAAGTCCCGCTGATTCTGTTTACTGAAGTGAGAAATGCATACCATGTTCCTGGCCACTCCATGGTGGGAGGACAGAGCGTGGATGAAGCAGGTCCCTATTTGTTGCTTGGACCTCTCTGATATGCCAAATGTCACATGGGCTTATGCCCAAGTGTGTAAAACAGAAGCTGAGCTCCATTTGGTAGGAACAGAGAAATATAACCTGAAGGGACCTCTGTGTTTATGAACTAGGGACCTGRCAAGCTTGTACAATTGCCAGAAAGATGAAAAGTGGCTGTGTATTATCTATAAAAGATGATGAGCTGTAGAAAGATGGAGATATTTTGAAGCAGACTCTAGAGCAATGTGACTGAATATTCTGTGAATGGTAGCTAAAGATGAGCAGAGGAACTCTTTCCTCAGAGCTTTACGCTGAGGAATAAAGCTGTTTTCTGAGCGAATCTGGGGTAGCAAGGAGTCATTGCTGGCATGGTGGTACCTCCAGCAGCTCATGCAGGCAAACGGTGCTTAAACTTTGTATTTCTCCTTCTAGTTTCAGCAGGAGGAGAACTGCTTTCCAAAAGAGATGAAGTTAACTGCTGTTCGAGCTCAGTAGAGGGAAGAGCTGGCTCACAAGYTAGATTATGGCACTAATCAATTCTTTGTTTACGGCTTTCATAATCCTTTAGCTGCTTCCATTAATGCAAAACTTTTGACCTCTGTTTGTGCTACCAGCCAGCACAGCAAGCCTTGTCCCTGCTGTATGGTCCCCACATTTCTTCAGGAGTTGAGGGACTCTAATATCTACATTCACAAAGGCTGCTAGAGAACTGAGAAGTTCTTGGGAAGCTTTAGCAACATAATGTGCAAACACCAGGATTGTGAGAAAGGAGAGCACTACCTAAGCACATAGCTGCTATTGCAGATGGGCTGGGGCTTGTGCTGCGGTGGGCAGCACTAGCAGACTGCAGGAGGGACGTGACCCTCCTCTGCTTTCCCTCTGGCTTCTGTGCTGCCGGTCAGACTCTTCCTGTTTGTCAAAAATTCTTGCCAGGAGTTGAACAAGAGTGCTGGGATTCTCCAGARATCTCTGAACAGCCTATGCTAAAAGTGTCTCATTCTTGGGAGAAGCCACTGACCAAGAAAGGCTTCCCTGCTGTGCAGCTGTATCTTGCAAGGAGGAGACATCAAGGCAACATTTTCGTGTTAATCACAGGTGACTGTATCACAGGTGACACCATTTAGCTTTGCTCAGAAATGGGGGAGCTCCTAATCCAGCTCATTCATTTTGTATTCAAAGCTAGCTCTAGAACCCCAATAAGAATGACTAAATCAGGCTTTTGTGGAGTAAATCTTTCTTTGCATTTACAGTATTGTGACTTGAAATTAACTGTTCTTTACCTGGAGACTGCAAAATACCAATGAATACCAAGGCAGATGGTGGCTKACAGCTACTTTAAGTCCCTTTGCTTTTGCATGCCAGGCATGTGTACAAGGCAGGTAAAACACAAGGAGGTTACACAGTAACTAGTCTGTGACTCTGAAATCAGGGGAAAAGTAGTAAGAGCTGTAGCAAATTTCTAGTCAGTAGTGCATAGGATGGACTAATCAGTCCASCTTCTAGTTCCTTATATACTATACTTGCAGCACTTGCTGGTTCTCTAACAGCAGGTCCCAAGAAACAGTCAACTCTAAAGTAAGAAAAAGTTTAATTTTCTCTTTCCAACTGATGATGAAGATGAGAAGAAAAGGACTAGGAAAGGCTACATATGWGGAGAAGATTGGGGGTGGGGCTGGATCTTGGAAAGAGGATTTTTCTCTGTCCTCCACTATAGATTTCTGTTTCAAGTCTTGACTTTTTTACAGCATTAATCTGCACTCTGCTGCCTGATTTCATAGTGCTGTCTCACTCCTGTGGTGCTTGTGCGTGCTGTTTTGTGGGCAGACCAGGTGGGAGGGCTGCTCTTTCTCCTCAGTCACAGAATTACCAAGTTCGCAGTCCTGTGCATCCAGCTCATGGCGGGAGAGATGCTCCACAATGCCAGCACCTAGAGAATCCCCCAGGACATTGGTGGTTGTTCTGAGGCGATCCCTGAAAAATCAAAGAGAAGAAAAATGAAATACAGCTTCTCAGTGTYAGCTAAGGGGGTGAAGAAACAAGGTTTCAAGAAACACTTGTAATGAAACTTCACTTCTCATGTTTCTCTAATAATCAGCACTTCAACATTGCCAGGAAAATAGCTGATGAGCTGAACACTTAAGGTTGCRCAGGCAAACAGGGCTTATAAAGCTGGAGGCTTTTCAGTTATGGCTCTTTGAATGACTCCTAGAGAGCTGTCCTTGATTGTTAACCCTGAGCTCTGCAGGTGCCAGCCTTCATATTCATTCCTGTTCCATTGCATTCCCCATTTCTTACTGTAACATTTTAAATTTCTCACAAAATAAGGGAAATATTGTTTTTACGATTTTACATAGGCAGCTTCCTCTCTAAAGGTCTTCTCTGGTCTTTCTGCAGACTCATATGAGCTTTGTAATGTCAGGCATACTTAGGTTGCTTTTTTTCTTTTTCTTTTACAAAAAAGTGCAAAAAATCTGATATAAACATATGAGTTGGTGCAGCTATAGGATCAAATCTTCTAAGAGARCTCGTATGAAATTGCTTGTCCTAAGTTTTAAAAGGGAAAGATAGCAGAGATGGAGCTGGGTAACTGCACCCATCTAGACACTCCTCAAYGTTGTACAGTCCAGTCTTATCCCACCTTCCTTCCTTGGTAGGACAGAACCATGCCTCTGCAGTGTGAACCTGCATATTACTGGCCCAACCTGTACCTAAAGGTCTACAGATAGTTTCTGCATGTCTTTCAAGATAAAGCAAACTAAAGCCATTCTGCCTGGTGACCAAGCTGATCTGCAAGTGACCTCTGGTGCCTTGGGTCCCTGAAGTATGTGGGGAAGACTCCAGTATGAGCAGAGAGGGCTACTGTGCAAAGGTCCCATGGATAAAGGTGTGTTTTGACATTAATGATACAAGTTAAGGAAACTGCTTGTAGCAGATACACTGGGAACGCGGATGAACTCTGTAAGCACTGGCAGGAAGCACAGAGCAGTACATACTGTTGAGCAGAAAACTTACAGAAACCAGTCCACGGCGATGATCAGTGTAATATCTTCAGTAGGCAGCCCCACTGAAGTCAACACTATGACCATAGTCACCAGTCCTGCCTGGGGAATACCTGCAGCTCCAATGCTGGCTGCCGTGGCGGTGATGCTGGGGGGAACAGGAAAGCACAGCTATCAGCAAAGAGAAGAAAAGAGGTAATCACATCTGTGAAAGAGCAAACATGCATTTAATTAGTGCCCAGCCAGCTCCCAACAAGCACCCAGTGATTTTGTGGGAACATAATCAAGCTACGAAGTTATTTCCCTTGTATTTCATGCTTTCCTCAAAATTCCACCACTAACCATCTTTTTTATTAGAATGACATGAGCACTGAGAAATCACATGCTTGCAGCAGACAAACATGCTGCTGCAGTTCTGTCCCTGCTATAAAGCAGTATRGTCTGTCTGCACATCAGTTCTTGCTAGTGTCCCACAGGCTTCTGCCTCATTGGGGCAAGAGTAAGTGATTCCTCAGTAAGGCCTCCCCCTGCTAGGCACCCAGCCATAGCAGACTGCATACTGCAGCCCTAGCTAAGGGACAGCCCAGACCTGGAAATGCAGTAGGGGCTGAAATGAAGCCTTAAAGATCACAGAATCACAGAATAGTTGAAGTTGGAAGGGACTTTTGAGATCATCTAGTGCAACCCCCCTGCTCAAGCAGGATCTGCTAGAACACATTGCCCAACACCCTAGTGAGGTGGCTTTTGAATATCTCCAAGGATGGAGACCCCACAGCTTCTCTGGGCAACATGTTCCAGTGCTTGGTCACCCTCCCGGTAAAAAAAGCTTTTTCTTATGTTCAAATAGAACTTGTGTTTCAGTGGGCCCACTGCCTCTCATCCTATCGCTGAGCATCACTGAAAAGAGTCTGGCTCCATCCTCTTTACCCCCGCCCTTCAGATGTGGCACCCAAACTGTATTTGTTTCTACAATTGGAAGTTTCACCCTCCTTTTCCACACACTTTTTTCTCGTCATAGCTTCCAGGCGGAAGAGGACCCTGACTGCACCTCAGCTAACAAAAATGGTGTCCCTCCTCCAGCCCCATAACCCTTTCCAAAGCCACAGGCACCTTATTGTGATGATCTGTCCGAAGTCGAGTTCATAGTTGTTGACTTGTGCAATGAAGATGGCTGCAAGGGCCTCATACAGAGCAGTACCGTCCATGTTAATTGTAGCCCCCACAGGCAGAACAAACCTCGTGATGCGCCTGTCCACACCGTTGTTTTCCTCCAAGCACCTGAAGGTGATGGGCAGAGTCGCTGAGCTGAAAGGAATTTACAAAACACYATGAATTAAGTATATGCAGACTTTGGAAGAGGGACTAAGCCTYTGCCTAGTGTATGACCTTACCCACCTGTTTTTTCACCCTGCCATGTGAASCAGAGGCCAGATGCTGCTAGGAGAAAGAACAGGCTAAGCAAGGCTTCCTCAGTTATGGTGCATGCTGCAGTTGCACGTTCAGACATGGCTTTCCTCAGGGGGCTGGGATAGGGTCTATGTAGCCCTGATGCTGGTGATGCTGATGTAACACCAAGAACAGTGATGCTGGGGAATTCAGGGTACATACGACAGAATCTCACGATCAAACCTCCTTTCRGCTATTAAATCAACTTGAGCCCTTTCTCCCACCCTTAGTGCATAARATAAGAATGACCCTTGTGTGAGAATATATCTTGGAAGAGATGAAAATGGGTGACAGGGAATTGTTTCTGAAAGAGAACATGAGCAAGAAATGTGCTGATGTTTCTCTGTGAGAATGCATGTGGGAGAGATTGTATTTGCTTGTCTGAAAAAGAATATGGCAAGAAACACAGCACTTGAATGAAACAACAGCCACCTGTGCAATCCCACGCTGTGGCTGTGTTGCTTGGCAATGTGAGTCACTGAACATATGGKTGTTTGTGCCTCTGTCCAGACCTCCCAGGAGTCTAGTGCTAGATGCACGCAGTCTGTGTGCATGAAAGAGAGAAATGTGCACATGTGTGTGAGAGGTAGGTGCCTTGGGAATAATCCTGTGATTTACTGGGATTTGGGTTGTTTCCTGAGCTCAGCCTTTCAGCGGTGCAAGCAGAGTCCTCACCATGTTCTGGTAAGGAAGAATGTGGGTCATGCACTGGCTGTTGGAGGTGGCCGTGTGATTAGGGCTCTTGAGCAGGGGAGTTTCCACTCCCAGTGAGCTTGGCTGCACCAGTACGAAGAGAGGATAGCACTCAGTGTCTGTCTGCTCAGTGGGGCTTCAGTGCTGCACTGAGAGGAGTGGAAATACTGAGAAGCAGGCACAGTGTCCACACCAGCCCCAACCCTATTCCTTCTAGAGKCTATTTAGCCAGCATACCTTGAGGAGGTGCCCAGGGCTGTGATGAGGGCCTGCAGAAGGCCTGCAATGAATACCCAGGGGTTCCTGTGGGTGACGATGAAATAGAGCAGTGGCAGGATGCAGAGGGCATGAATGAGYAGTCCAACGATGACAGTGAGCGTATACATTCCCAGCTGGCCCCCCATCACTGCTAAGTCATCCATCTCCAAGATTTTGCCAGCAATTAAAAACATGATCCCAACTGGGGCATACCTGTGGCAGAAACACAAGGGCAATGCTCAGAACTGGCATCCACACACTCACACCTGCTTTAATCCATGCTTTCTGGACAAATCTGCAATAAACCAGCACACCAGAAGTGCTGGCTGAGCCTAGTTATTGGATGATACTGCTGTTTTTTCTCTGGTAACCTGGAGAGAGCTGGGACTTGTCCACTGCTCAAACAACAGCACTTACCACACTGTCAGGGACCTCAGTACTCTGCTGCRTGCACAACCTGGATACTGGTGGAGGTTTCCTTCTCCTTCTGGGTTTCCTGTGTACATCTCAGCACTCTTGGTAGCATTGCTGGGGAAGGTTATCTAAAGGAGTCTTCACAGTCCCTTCCTTCCCTAACAGAACTTGGACTGAGGGTATCTTTTCACTGAGAGGCATGGAGAAGTACAGAAGTAAGGGGCAAATAAAAGTGATAGTGTTCTATAAGCTCTRAGATGCTAGCCTTGCTATTTACAGTTCACGACAAAAAAGGGAGTCCATGGCTGGTGTAGCGAGGAATGAGCACACCAATGCCTGCCAGACAGCCCTGGCTCTTCTGCAATCCCTTTTTGAAGTAYACATCTAWCATTYCCAATCCTTATAGYTTTTTTTTTTYCCAATAAAAATGCACCTCATGAGCRGCAGTGAGGCTCCACAGGAAGGAAGCCATAACGTGGACATGGATAAATAACTGGACCAAAGAGAGCCATAGCTCCATGGCCGCATCTCTCAGGGCTTGGCCTCGCACATCTTGGGTGTGCACATGCAATTCATGCCCAAGGCTCAAAGACCCACATGCCAAATTCCAAGTCAGCCTGGGAGCTTTGGAAAAGTTTGGAAAGGATTTCACAAATATTTCATTTCCTCTGACCTTCTTAAAAGACATTCTTGGCTGCAGATCTCTCCAGGAAAAAAATGCCAGATTCTTGGAAGATTCCACTCAACCCTGCAGACTGTGGGGATAGGTTTCTGGAAGAATTGCAGCATGCCCCATATTTCTGGAATGTCTTTTAGTCCTCTGAGATGCTGGAGGCCTCTGATTCTAATCAGTCATTAGGCCTACTTTAGCAGAAAAGACCCACTGGACAGACTTCAGCCTTYTGACATAGCCTTCCTCCAGAGAGTCATTTGAAAGCAAAGTATTTCAAACTTGAAAGCCCTTCGTTTCGGTGACAAGAGAAGGGAGTTGTACCAGGTGCAGGGAGAATATGAGCTCTGTGGCAATCAGTACCTCCACAAACAACATATTTAAGGGAGGCAGCTACAGAGTGTAGCACTTTCAGGCRTGGCTGATTTCAGGGCCAGAGAGAATTGCTGACTGGGAGGTGAGAAACAACCTGGACTAATTTCTGAACAGGCCAATGCTGAGCCCATGAACMCAGGTGAGTTGTGCTGGGCCTCAGCTAACTGTCCTGCCTCCCACAGCAGCATGATTTGAGAAGTCAGATCTCTCCAGAGGGGAGAGCATGTGCTCAGGCAGTTTCCTGGAAGTAACCAATGTGCTGTACATATCAACACCCTCTCTTTCTTCACAGTAAGAGGATGTTGAAGGCAGCTGGAAATCAGCTGTGAGAGTAGTGAACAGTCCACTCATTCCACTCTGTGTTCTCCCTTCATTGCTTTGGGTGTCTTTTGTCTCTCCTGAAGCAAGGCACCAGATTCTGACTCATCCATGGATGAAAAAATGCTAGAGAGGCTGCTGCTGCACAGAAAATGAATCACTCAGCTCTGAATTCAGGGTTGTGCTTCTCCTTTCTGTCTTTCTGTGTAAGGTCTGTCCCCCTGTGCCCAGGCCCTGTGACTAGGAGACCAGGGAAAGGAAACTGGAGTGATCTAAAACAGAGGAGAGRGTGTGGATCTGACAAATCCCTTCCTTCTCACACTTGCCTGTGTAGTCAATTACTTCAGTCCCTCTCCTCTCCTGTCGCATGGCACCTTCCACAAACTCTTATTCAGAGCCTGAGCTCCAATGGATAAAAAAAAAACGTGGTTTGGTAAAATGCTGTTTTCTAGYTCCTGAAACATAGCTAGAAGGAAAGCTTTCTGTGGGAAAGCCTCACACCCTRCTCCTCTTGGTAAGGCTAAGAGAGCTTCCACTTCAGTTTCCAGCAGCCTCAAGGAAAGCATATCCTGGTGTGCCTGATATTTCTACAATAAAAACAAAACAGGAAATGAAATGTGAACAAATATCCCATCCAGTCTTTTCCCTCCAGGCTGATGGAGCTAAAAGAGAGCTRTGCCCATTTGCTTTTCGTATGCATGTCATCCTTAAAGCTACCCCATTTTTCATCAGGTCAGCGGAAACTGCACCTGCAGACCTCCTGCTTCAACCAGCCGTGCTCCTCACCAGATGATAATGGCCACCAGCCTCATGATGGCTTCGTTGAGGCAGTTAAAGAACTCCCGTAGGGCCCGTCCCTTCTGCTTCATGCTGCCGATCACCAAACCGAAGCACATGGAGAACACTACCAGCCCCAGCGCGTTCACCCCATTGGCTGAGCCCGGGATGGGAATGACTTCTTCAAAGGTCAGCACCTCGGAGAGGGTCCCCAGGGCATGAGTGACGTTCTCCAGGACACTGGTAAAGTTCTCAGGCACAGAGATCTGAGTGGTTGTGACACCTGCTGTGACATTGCTGCTGTGAAGGACGGTTCTGGTGAAGACCCTGGTGGTGTACTGTGTCTTGTACTGAAATGACATAGATTATGAGATGCATTCACAGGCCCTGGTTCAGGAGTTCTGGATAACAAGTTAGGCCCTTGCATTCCATCCTAAAGAGAGTACTCCAAGTTTCTATTGACCTGCTTGGAAAACTTGCCTTGTTTGTTCTCCTTAAACTCCCTAGTTTAGTGCTTAGTTCCAAAAGTTCATGTATCTTAAGGCCAAAGAAGACCATTAGAACATCTAGAGAACTTCACCCAGGTTCTGTTTATTGCATCTACTCACATGTGGTTGTATATGGTTAAAGCATCTTTTTTAATCTCAAATTGAAAATACCAAAAAAACACAAATTCCACATGGCCATGAGTAGTTTTTTTCACTTGAAAGTGAAAAAGAAGGTACATTAAGAAATGCACCTACCTTTCCATTTGAACCCTTGTTTTTATTTTACAGTCCTTGTTACTTCTAACCCCATGCCCACCCCTTGGGCTTAAGATCTCTTTGATACCTTTGTTTTCTCCTTTGGATGTAATTGCACTCTTGCAAGTCAAAGACACTTTCTTTTTCTACTTGAACAGTTTTTCTTGGCATTATAGTGCTTTACTATATCTTTCTCATTTTTAGGAAACCCTAAAAAGAAGGTAGTTTAACTGTACCCAGTGTTTCTTTACCCATTGAGAGATACAGGTATGAGATGAACTTCCTCCTTCTTCTCTGTTCAGAAATCTAAGGTCCACACTAGACCATTTAACCAYAGAGTAAGGTTCACGGTCACCTGCATGTTACACACAATATCCCCCCACCCTTTGCAGAAGCCCTGCTTTCTGAAAGACCAGGATATGGTCTCTTACTCTTTGTAGGGCTCTCCACACTTCATTCTTGGACATAATTTTAATTTAGTTGCATTAAATCACAATATGCCAAGTTTTTAAAATGATCAAGATTGCGCCCTGATAATTTTTTCTATTCACAGTAATGTTCCTCCCTCTAATACTGAACCCCATGACTGCAGCAACGTGTTACTTACCAACAGGCAATGGTGTCTATCTTGGAGCACAGCTACAGAACCCCCAACTCTTGGGCTCAGATATTCTGGCTCCTGTGACAGCCCTTTTTACTGCTTCCAAGGGCACTAGCACTATGAAAGAGACAAATCCTTGGAAGATCTGCTCCCATTTCACTGGCAATCCAAGTCTGCTACCTGAGTTCACGCTAGCCCTTTGTGACTTAGTGTGGGATGAGTTGGAGGCAAGAAGCCAGAGCTGCTCTGCTATGTTTACTCTGGGGTTTGAAATAGTCTGCAGGGCAGCTTGAAAAGCTTTACTGGGGGRTGCTGTAATATTAACTGATACCTGCAATGCCTCCTGAAGCAATCAGAGTTGGGGACGTGTGAAAGCAGTATAAAGCAATCCCTGTTCTTATCCCTCAGAAAAGTAGTTTGGCCATGGTCTACTGCACARGGCACAAAGGGAGGTTGTAGGCCAGGTAAGATTTCATACCTGTTTGAAGCAGGCTTCTACCAGGTTGGGCGGGAACATATTCCTGCAGTAGATAAAACAAGGAATGAGTTATGGTCCTGTTTGACTAGCAGGCAAATACGGTCTTCCTGGCCAATGCATGTATCATGGAGCAGTGTCTCTAGTTAAAACAGTCACATGCCAGATCAGGCTACAGCGCAGATGACCCCCAGAACCAGGAGCCTAAACATGGGCCTCATCAGCGTAAGTCCTGGCTATCAGTTGTTACAAGGTCTCTGCTTCTTGACATCCTGATAAGCAAGAAGAGAGTCCCCCTACGAGAAGTAGTAGGCAGGGCAAGTCTCAGCCAGAAACCTCTCTTCCCCTAACTGTGTGTCTAAGGCTGTGACACTTCAAAAGGACAGTCAGTGGAGGAAGGTAATCTCACTGTCCAGCATGTTCTCGCATGACACGAGCTTGTTCACCTACCTTACCAAGTCCATGAAGGCATCTGTGGTCTGCACCTGCTCAATTCTGCCTTCTCGGTGGAGCTTGTCCTTAGATCCTTTTCCTGGGTGGATGATGATCACCATGAGGATGCCAATGAAGACTGCTATGATAGTGGTCACCATGTAGTAGACCACAGCCCGCATCCCCATCTTCCCTGAGGCTCTGCCATCAAGCGAGGCCATACCTGGGGAGTCACACAGGGAAACAAGATGAGAAGGTCTGTTATCTTAACTTAGAGGGAAGGGGGAAGCTAGAGTAAGATTCAAAGTATGGAAGGCACAAACATGAGTTGGATAGGGAGCTAAAGTCTGTAGGAAGCATGGCACACAAGGGGCAGACTTTGGAGATCCAGGATGGTGAAGATATGGGAGAATGTGGCCTGTAGTTATGGAAAAACCTGGATATAAAGGGGATAGGACAATGATGGAGGAGAACTAGAACAGCAGCTCCCCCTAGGAGTCAGAGGGAGACACATAGCACTGGTGGGTCTCAGGCTGAGTTTTGCAGCTGCAGCCAGAGCATCAGGAGAGACTCCTGCAACAGCTAGCAGCAGCCTTTGCAGAGTATTGCCTTGGCTCTCCTCACCTGTAATCAAGCTAGAGACAATGAGAGGAAGAACCAGCATCTGGAGCATACGCATCAGCAGCTCGCCGGGGAAGGAGAAATACTTGATCTGGCGATAGGTCAGCTGGTAGGGCCGGAGGGAAAAAGCCAGGATGATCCCTGTGAAACAAGGGATAAGAATGGAAATGGGAGAGTGTGAGCCATCCCTCAGTCAGTCCTACACCATGGCTTTTCTTTCCCTCTTCTTTCAGCTGTTCCCCTCCCAAAGGGGAAGGAGCAAATGCTCCTTCCTCTTTTGAAAAACTATGATCAAGTTTTTGCTGTATGTGCTCTCTCTCTTTCTCTCTCTCTCAGACACACACACACATGCACACACGCGCGCGCACACACACACACACACATGCAGTCTGCTGCTCTCCTGGAGTCTGTTCCCAGAAAGCTTACTGACACAAAAATGCTGTGACCAGAGGTAATGATCCCCTAGTCTGACCTAAGTGTGACTGTACAGCTCACAGGCTTCACCTATCAATCTGTTAAAGTGGCTGAGCCACAACCAGCCTGGGTTAAAAGCCAAGGACAATCCACTATCTGCTGGGCAGCTTTAGTGTGCATTGTGTCACAGTCCTTTGCCTCAGTCCCCTCTTTGGGTACTACAGAACTAAAGCTCTGCGGATACTTTTTACCTGACTAAAAAGACAGCGTAGTTATAATGCTTCCAGCAAACCTCTGGTAAGACTGCTCCATTTGGAGTTYAGCTTGAGGCCAGCTGATTAGCAGCAGTCAAAATACTGTCCGGATCACAAGCAACTTTGTGTATGGGATTGAAAGACCTCACAGAGGATATGTGTGAGGGAGTCCTCATTGTCCCCTTCTGGCTAGAGCTTAGGCATCATCTTCAACAGAAAGGGTTTGCTGATTCAGCTCTACTAGTTCCCGTAAATGCCATCGAGGTTTGCTCAGAGGCTTTCTCTGAATACAGCTTCAGGCACAACTGTACTTTACCTTCATCTCCCCAGCCAAATCATTACAATAAAATAARACCTTTGGGGAATAGATGGACTTTTCCCCACAACTATAGATGATGCCCAGTATTGCCACCAGCTCCATACCCAGTAAGACTGCTGCAATGGTGAAGAGGACAAACGCATTTCTCCTAAAGAAGCTTTTAGCGCTGTCCGCAGTGATGCTGTGCATCCGCTTCTTGGCCCGTGCTGCCCGCTTTTGCACTGCCTGCTGGAAGCGCTGCACCCGGCTCTCCGCGTTGAGTCGCTTGGCTGCATCTTCATTGAGGAACAGGCTGTTCACGTGACTCTGCTCGCTCATAATCAGCACGGACACTCAGTCCCTGAGGCACGGCTCTGTGTATGCTGGGCAGGGAGAAGCACAGGAGAGAGAACATAAAATGCAGCACCTAACACTTTGTCTTCATTCTTCTGTCATTTCTCTGGAGCCTGAGCAGATTTAATCAGTGCTGATTGAAAATCTCCCCTGCATCCCCRCAGGGAACGGATCTCAGGCCAAGGCATTCCAAGTGCTGCTAGGGCTTTGTCACGACTGTGATCTGCTGTCTCCAGAGAACCCGTGGCCTCTGCAGCACCTGCCTGTGCGGAGGAGTGGTGCTCCACTTCATGGTGGCCTGGGGGGCAGGAAGGGGCTTGTTTTTACGAGTTTAGCAGTTTGCACAGAGATGAGTACTTTATCACCTGCACATGTTTGAGTGCACACAGACTGCTCTAAGCAAGACCAAGCAGCAAACAGAATTTCCCACATACATCCTAGGAGGACAGTTCCCTAGGAACTGTCCCTACCAGAACAGTTTTTTGCATTACAGAGAGCAGCACCATCAGTTTCTGCAGAAAGGAACATAACCCCAAGTTTTGTCATCTGTGGAGCCTGAGAATGTTGTTTTTATCTGACTTATCTTTGAAGCACAGCAAGACTTTCAAGCAGTATCTCTGAACCATCTCTATCAAGCCAAAGAACTCCACTGATTGGGTTAATCAGCTCTGCTGAACACTTTTGTGTCCTCACAAATACTAAGGTCAAAACCAAGCCTTCTGCAGAGAGATAAATAAAGAACCAATTCTGCTCTGTTACCTGCTAACCGTGAGGCCTGGAGCAATCTGTTTGCTGTTTTAGTATTTTTTTACTGTTTATATTTTACTATTGTTCCTGAAAACAAAGGAGCAGGAGGGCTAAGCTGGTGTAATAATCAAAAAAAAAAAAAAAAAAAAAGAAGAAAATACTTGCTCTGTGGAGCTGGTCTCCTAGGAAGAACCAACAATCCAACACTTCCTATCATTAGAAGAATTACTGCCAGACCATGCAAGTGCCATTTTTCTACCATCACTGTGCCTTGACAGATACAAGACATGAAAATGGTTCTTCTTCGAAGGAGCTTGCAATGAAAATCTAAAACTAGATGAGTACAGACAACCAAAGAAGTCCAAAGCTACCTTAGTATGAGCCTCCCCTTCTCTCTCAGGCACRCACTTTCCTCTCACATGTCCTTGAGACTCAGCTAGGTCTGACATTACCTGTCTTCTCTGAAGTGAAGTGAAAAGAGTCACAACGACAGCTGTGAAATCACTCATCACTGGCTTGCTAAACACAAACCAGGCTTACTATTTGCCTACTGTGGTGACTTGAGAAGACCAGCTTTGAAGGAGGAGTATGGGATCACAGGTTCCACTAGAGAATCTTTACCAAAAAAAACAACCTGTTTCCTCATGCATAATCAGCAGCATATATAATATAATATAATCTATGTATGTAATATATATAATATAATATATCCATAAAGATGGGAGAAAAAAAAAAAAAAAAAGGTATGCCTAATCCAAATAATGAGACAGTAATCCATGGGGAACTTAAGCCAGAGATTCCTGATCTGGAACTCTGTCTCTACAACAAACACCCTGCTTTGATGCTTTTTTAATAGTGCCAAATGGTCTGAATACACTTCAGTTAACACAGGCTGCCTACAGAGAGCTTGTCTCTAATCTTCAGCTATGCAGTTGACCCAATAAATGATATCACCTTTCGTCCAAACCTTGCCTTTCTTAGAGCTAGAGCATACTACAGCAGTGACACGAATTCTTGTATAGGGGAGATGGGAGCAGAACCCACTCCCTGTACGAAGGGACTCACCTGTTCTTTTCTCTGGCTGTCTCTCCATCCACATGTGCTGGAAAAAGTGTTTCTGTGCAAAGCATATGAAGTTTCTGTTTTGATGTGGGAAAATTCAGTACTGATCACTAGATGCCATGTTCCACCATATCCTCAGCAGGCTTCTCAGAACAAAACTTGTCACATAAGAGGAACTCACTAACAAAATTTGTTCTTGTGATGTCCCCACCAGTTAGATGACTTGCTCCCTTTCTCCATCTGCATATTTTGCAATACAGCAACTCCCTCCGCAGTACATTCCCTCTTCATTGCTGGACTGAAATTGTGTAAATATTTTCTATTGCATCAACTGGAAGTTCTGAAACTGCTACAGTAAGTCATGAGAATATCATCTCTTGCAGATTAACAGTCTGTTAATGTCATGGATTTTCCTKCCTCTGAAGAAAAATGTGACCTTACTGTCTTGGTGAAGATTCTCCTGTTTATGTCTGTGCCACTCCAGTCTCTACTCCAATCTCTAGAAACATTGAGATCTATGAGAGACCATTTTTAGGGATAATTTCAACCTAGACTAGGAAGCACAGAATATTTTGCAAGAAAGTTCAGTGTTGCAAAAACCTAGTTCCTAGCAAGGAGGTGTCAGATAAACAGTGGAATTTTGGCTATTTGATGGAGAACAGTCAGAAGATGGTGAAAGTGAAAAATGGGGAAGGAAGACTTTGCACTATGTTCCTTGTCCTGCTCTTTGCAGATTTTTGTATGATCATCTTCTCATCTACCAAGAGAGAAGATTTCCAAGGGGAGGGGCAATACATAGGTTTGCAAAGAGCACTTAAGGAGTTCTAAAGAACTACAAAATGGGAAGGCTTTTTAAAAATAAATCTCTGAGTCAACTGAGATGCATCTGTTCCAACTTRTACTGTACTTTGATAAACAACACTCCTCTTTATGCCTTGTCTCTGCTAAAGCAGTCARCACTAGAAAAGCTGAAGCCAACCAGTGTGCAGCACCTTCCTATAAACATATTTTAAAGCTAGCAGCTGGTAAAATCCTGACTGAAATGGAGGAGAAACTAGCAGCCACATACACTCACCTATGGAGGTAGTTTTACTGAAGGGCCAAGTGCACTGCCCGTAGTGGTAGCAGCAGGACAGATTTGCATCTCTTTGTCGCACATGTACCCTCATTCTTAAATATTCTTCTGGCATAAAAAGGATCTAAGGAATGTCAAGACATCACACTCCCTTAATTTTCCAATTTTCCTTAAATTTCCAAAATCATGTATCTTATCAGACAGTGCCCTTTCAGCATCCATTGATCTCCCTTTGTGGGAAAGCTGTGAACAACTTGACAACAGAGTAGTGATTGGTGTGATGACACCGCTGCTGCCCACATCGACTAGGATCACCGAACCTAGTGTGCTCTGGTGTGTTTTTGCACTCAGCTGTTCTCTAGAATCACAGGCAAAAAGTGTTTTTCTTTCCTCCCCCCCCTTTTTTTCCCCCAGCTCCTAACACATGGACTGAATTCTCTGCTCTGCATCTACCCTGCTGTGGCCTGGTGGCACATGGAGAAAGTTTATTTCCCTAAACCACAAGGAACAGAACAGTTCCAAACTTAAAAAGAGAAACTGAAAGAGTAAAATATTGTAGACAGCATAGAAATTTTTTGAAATATTATCTTAGAGTTTCAGAGTAAATGTATGCTTTGRCTAAAGACTCTTAAAAAGGCACACAACCTCTTACGTCCTTACCYACTTCCCTCTCCCAGAGAAGAGGTGAGCTTGTTTAAATGGAGAGTAATAGAAGTGAAACACAAGCTTTATATGTATTTAACTGAAGGGAGGGAAAAAAAGAAATGAGTCAGTAAGGATAATCTCAGTATCAGACCAGCCAGGTTAAAAAAAATGTGATAGGATCCTTTATCAAAGGTTTTTAATGAAATGGACATGTCATGGAATAAAAGAGAACATCCTCTTATGATGACTTACGGATTCTAAGAAAGTCACCATGAAAAGCTTCAGTTTCTTATTGCTTTGGTTTTTGTGTGGGCTGAGCCTCAGTAAAAACAAGCAATGTTTGACTGTAATAAGGCTGCCATCAATGAAATGTTTCTGCACTCTGTTATTAAAAACCAATATCAACAAATGTATTTCTGAAATTTTTGCACCACAAAGGACTTTGCACTTCATCCAGAAAGTTTGCATCTATGGGAACTCACAAACAGTTCCTCCCTGAGAGATGCACATGTAAGAACATCACTGGAGGTTGAAGAGAATGAGCCCTGTGAATTCAAGGGCCATGAATCTGTTTTGTACACAGGGCATATACTTAAGACTCTCAGTCTATCTCTTTTTAGATTTCTGAGGTACCCTTGGGGTGCCCTAAGGGAACTGTGTCTGAAAGTGAAGGAAGTGTTCAGTGTAGTGTATTGTCCARTATCCAGAGGTCTGCAGGGCTATATTTGGGGCAGGTTTTTTGGTCAGGGGGATGTGCTGCATCTGCCTCTGCAGAACTGCAGTGCTGATAGAGGGCCTCGTTCCATTTGGAAAACGTCTCCAGAAAGCTCAAGGCAATGGTGCTGGCCAGAGAAGATCAGYTGTGTATAGAAGTGATGCATTAAGTTTTTGCTAGGGAGAACARACAGAAATTGTGCTGCCAGAGGAAACCTCATTTCACTGTTATCGCAGAAGAATTATAACCAACAGGAAAAACTCACTGTCCAAACAGAGTTTTGCATGTCCTTGTACTCTTTCACAACAGGAACAGAAACTACGTTTAAGCCTACAGGGAAATACCAATCTACTCCATGCCTTTACATAACTTTTCCTTCACTCAAGTCACGTGCATTAGACTGTCTTGGAGTCATGGGACTGTGAGCTTTCTGAGCATGAGAGGAAAGTGCAGAAGACCTATGGTCTTCTTTTGTCTAAGCAAAGCTCAGCATTAGGCTGGACTGAGGGGAGAGGAAATTAATTTGACTATTTTGTATAGTCCAGATAAAACTTGCAAACTGTTGACAACAGTCCAGCCTTTCCCTAGGGCCTCCATCCATCACTTTGGGGACATCCTTTTTGGGAGAATCCCATGAGGTACATCCCTGGCAACAAGAGAGGTCCAGGAGAGCTGGCTGRTTTTCAAGGCTCACTTCATCCAAGCTTAAGAATATCCCAACAGGCAGAAAATTAAGCAAAGGTGGCAGGAGGCCTGTATGGATGRACAAGGAGCTCCTGACAAGACTCAAAAAAGACTCAAAGGAAGTGTACAGGAGGTAGAAGCAAGGACAAGTAATCTTGGAGGACTATAGAGACACTGTCCAAGTGTACAGGGATCAGGTCAGAAACAAAACAGACCCCAAAGCACAGGTGAAACCTGCATAACCAACACAACAGAGGAGAGTTCCAGTCTCTCGTGGTGAATTCAAGCTCTGGGMTGTGACAGACCAACTTTTCACTACTCAAAACCAATGAATGAGASGCAATGATTCAAATGCTGGTGACTGCATCACTGTCCCACTATTGCTAATGTCTGTGTAGAACAGCATGCAAGGGGTTAGTCTAATTAGTCGGCCTTACCCTTGAGACTGACAGAAGTCAGACAAATTAGAAATACCCACCACAAGATCTCATTCAGGATAACCTGCCTCCTGGGACTGGAGGAAGAGTGGCAATAAGATCCCAAAGCAGCAGSTGCTTAGTAGGGCATGTACTGTCACTCTGCTGCCCCGGGCATGGGGCATGGCACCCCAAGTGTGCCTTGCTGCTAAAGAGACAATATTGGAAAATCATGTCAAGCCTTGACAACAGGCTTCCTCTTGCTCCTGCTAACACAATTTCTTTTTTCCTTTTTTTTTTTTTTTTTTTTTTTTTTTTTTTTTTTTTTTGCTGCTGAAAGCCAATGAGAGACTGAAATAATCAGCACTTTTGAGCCCACTATTTCTCTTGTCTCCAAGGAAACTCTGCTAATATGCTCAGCGTCAAAACTACTAGGATTTTCAAGGAGGGAAGCATCCACAGATAGCAGCAAAGCAACCTAAGGGTAAAAAGAGGGAGGAATATGTGCAGGAGGAGAGGGTTTAAGGAAGAAGTTGGCACAAACTAGGTACATATTTAAAGGCAAGGCAAGGGACCACTGAGAAAACTGTACTAGTCTATCCAAGGTRAACTCCCTTCCAGGATAAGAGCTGGGTCACCTAGTGAAAGGACGGAAGTTAAACAGAACATCCTTGTGTAGAGAGATGGAAGGAGCAATGCCTCAGAGGAAGGCCCGTGCCAGGCTGTTCAAGGAAACGCGGGCAGTGCAGTGCCTGGCCTGTGCTCAGGACCCTGCTCAGTGGCCTGGCAACTGTAGTTAGCAGCAAAGTCCTACTGACATCTGACACTCCAGGAACTGGAAGCTACCGTCCTTCCACCACCAGCCAAATGAGATGGGCACTTCTCAGGGACCATTTAGGTCTCGGATGCCTCCACTCCTGTCTCACTCTGCCTCATCATTAGCTCAGTGCYTGTGGTCATGAGCACTGAATCCAGCTACTGTACCATTAGCTGTTTTTTTTCAGCACTGCAGGACCAGGATAGATGAGGCTCACAAACTCCCTGGCTGGAAGCAATCTTGTCCTTCTTCCTACAGAATCCTTTGCAGCCTGGCCTGTTGCTTGCCCTCGGAAAGAGCAGTGCACACTGAAAGCAATGCAGCCAAAGTACCTGCACTGAAAATTTCCATTCACCAGTCCAACTGGGGTGAGCTCAGCCTTCTTTGTGTTGTTATTACAGCCCAGGACAGGGCTTTCCACTCAGTGAAGGCCTAGGGAATGTTTCATGGTAGATTTCCATTTTCTCCTCAACACCTGGCTGCCATCTCCCTCCAAGCCACTTCCTTCCACGGGGATGGTTCTCCAGACGCAGTCAGTTAGCCAGGACAGAGACGAAATGGGTCTGCCCAGGGTCAAGTTGTTGACCCATATCTGTGAGAAGGAACTGTTTGGGGGGAGCAAGGAACAGAAATTTCAGCCCTACCTAAACCCTACTATAACRAAGTTATCATCACCTGACCAATTGGTTCAAGCCCAATACTGGGAGGATAAATGCCTTTCTCCCCATAGCCCCTGTCCATAGTTACATTCCACGATAGGACTGTCTCTCTCTAGTTGCACACTACRTATTTAGCCCAAACCCGAAATATACGGTCCCACTTTTCAAGCAATCCCTTCTGGGCAGTCTCCTATCCTAAAGAAGAGTGAAAGCATTCCCTGTTGCTCTCTCATGCATACGCCCAAGGAAACCTTCTTCTGCTCTCCTCCTGTCCTGCTTCGGCCACTAGACCTGCACTGCTCTTAGTCATGCATTCAGATTTGCTGACAAAACCACTCACCTGGAGCAAATGTCGATTGTCAAGCAGGAAGGACAGTAGGTCTTTTTGGTCTGAGAATTCTCCTAATTTCTTGGGGATTATTCTGAGTTGGTTTGTTCTTTAATTCTTTAAGATCAAAGGCAGGATGCAGGATTTTCTCCTTAGAAAGGTACAGCGTTAGCAGAGAGCTCTGAGCAGTACCTCCTGAGAGAAGAAAGGAAGACTGTAATATGCTCAGGATACATGGCAGTAAAGGATGGGGGAGTGGCACGGAGGAGGAGACTGAAAAGATCTTAGATGATTTGCAGGAGACCAGAGGACACAAAGCATCTGTCACTATGATGCTGCATATAGTTCACGCTCGATTTAACACTAACAATGTTTTTGCACTTTCTTATCTCTCCTCACATAAGCTGCAAAGAGAGTTAGTAGTAACAGAGAGCAGGAGAGGCTGTTAAATTAGTTCAGGTCTCCTCCCCATCCCACTTCTGCCCCTTAGTCCATTGCTTTCCACAAGGCTGTCTTATATGCAGAAATTCACTTAGAAGCAACAGCTGGATGTCTTAAACAGGCAGGCCCTTCACCGGTCTGGTTGGTGTAAACAAGACTTGGAGGTCCAGATACACATTTTGCTTTGTGCAGAGGATGGGGCAGAAGTCTTTATGTGACTCAGTTGCTCATCTGTAAATGGAAGAAATAACACTGATCTTCCTATTGAAGGYTACACAGGTACTATGAGGTCTCAAGTCATGCTAAGGTCAAATAGGGACTGAAACCCAAAGCCCTATACTCTGCAAAGTTTCAGAGACTTTTGCAGAAAAAAACACATTGACATCTATTACTGCTGCTTTYCCTGTTTCTCTCAGTGGCTTAGACAACATGTTTTCCTACATAACTGTAYCTGACTTCCCTGTTAGCTGTCTGCTGGTGGCTCAGGTGATCTGTAGCAGTCAGAAGAGAGCTCATTGCATGGACAGTGCATTTCTGACACTGCCCAGTGAGGGGCAGAACTGATAAGCACTTGGCCATCTCTCAGCTGCTCTACAATGCTAAATCTACTTCATGAAGAAATAGTTGACTAACAGTGAAAAATTATCCTTTTCTACCCTCTATGCCAAAAGTTCAGCTTGGCCCCTAGAATCTGTACTAATTCCTACCCATTTTCCTAAACCCCAGGTTAATATCCCTAGGCCTTCTTTAGTCGTAAATCCACAGTGATTAACAACTTGCACCTTCTCTTTCACTGGCTTTACCAATTTTTCTCAGAGACTTGCACCTGTGGCTATTTCCTGACACCTTCAGGTTATAAAATAGGATCCTGATTTTAAAACTGAAGTGAAATTTCTTTTACTAATGGCAGGCCCCATTTCTGTCTTACCRTGTGAAAGCAGAACTGAGCCTTTAGATCGGGAACTGGAGAACTGGCTTTGACATCTGAAATACAACAGTAGCATATGCAGTGTGTAGAGGTTGACTTTAGAGACTTCTGAGGTTTTCAAGACCTGAGCTAGAGGGCATTTGTACCTTGGAGCATGAGTTTTGACCGTCTTAACCAGTGATGAGTTATGGCTTCAATCCAGGCTCTGCTTAGCAGGCAAAAACAAACTTCAAGATTGGTCTCCAACTTGCACTTGACCTGTGTGGTCCTTTGCATATTTGATTATCAAAATGCGAATAGCTCCACAAAAGGGAGGTGAGGGAACCACAGCCCATAACGTTAGCTTGCAGTTAGTCTGTGTATCCCCCTGGAAGAGCAGACTCAGATTTTACTCTCTGTCCTGAGTTGGRTGAAAAAGGTAGAGGTGAAGTGAGTGACCAGGACCTTGGATACAAAGCAGCAATCTAAAGCTGATGAGAAGGTAAAGAGCTCTGCTCYCTCCAGACGRAGTTCCCTGACACCCTGGCAGACCTTTTCCTGGTTGGAAAAATTCCTTGGGGAACAAACCCCACAATGAGCTAAAACGCTTGAGTCTCCTCCTCCTGCAAGTGCCAGACATGCTTTGTCATGCACAACACACCGAGGGCACATGGTACTGTAAATCTTTAACAGGTAAAAAGGAAACTCACAGTATTACCTTTGTGAGAGGAAATGAGAAAAGATACGACAACTGCTACTTACATCACTTCGTGACCTTACAAAGGGTGCTCTGACGCTTTCCTTGCACAGCCCTTTGCGACTGAAGGTAAAGGAGGGGCTGTTGACGTGGAGAAACAACCCAGAACAGCTTTTCCAAATCGGCTCACTGGTGATTTTCTCACAAAGCCTTGTTCAAAATGATTTAAGCTATTCTCATAAGTAGACTCAAAATGTTCACATAGTGTTGGGGCAGTTCTTTTTGCACCCACTCCCTTTAAAGCATGCCCTTGGCCTGTATTTCAGCCCAACTTGGAAAGTCTGCAACCCTAAATGAGTTAAGTTCTGTGCACAGGACTCTTGGGACATATTTTTACACAGGGTTTGTGTCTCTAAAAGAGAGATTTGCAGGACAAGTAGAGCAAGCACTTCTTTATCATCTGTTTGTCTTACATCTTTTAAGAAAGACATTGATCGTCTATTTTGATCTTTAAAAAAAGAAACAYCTAAAGATGGGGTAAGTATTGATTCATAAAATAATAATAAGGAAAACCTCACACTTGAATCTCTGTTAGCATGCAGTTAGGGCACATTCAGGTTGCTATGCACAGCTGGAATGCTACATTCAGACTACAGGGTCAGGTTAGAAAAACTGCAGGAGATACATCCTTGCTGCCTTCCAGTCTCAGCAGCTCCGTTAGTCTGAACTGCTGAAAAAATGCTAGGAGTATGCTGTAATGAATCATCCACATTTCCTTTAGTGAGAGTGCAGCAAGCCCAAGATGAGGTGCCAACAGTCCCAGGTGTGAGTGTGTGCACCACTGCYACCTGAACATGCTGACAACTGGGAGGATGTGCTTGACCAGTCCTTAGCTAGAGCTGTGATAGGAACATGGATGTTTTGTTCTGGGTGGGTAGAAAGCTGTGGAGATATTCCCAGTTGCTAATCACCAYGGAGAAAGATGTGTTTTTCCTGCACATGAAGCAATCCTTCAGCTCTTCCTTCCTTGGATTTTGCAGTTCTGTGATCTGGTTCTCTTAGGTACAGTAAACCTCATTTGGGGGCTGGGATTAATGTTTTTAATCCCAGGCCTGCACTGCTCACTTGGCCCAGGGAGCAGAGTCCAATTATTCCGTTTGCCAAACCTCATTTCAAGTTAGCAGAGTTCCTGCAAATGAATCCTGCTGTGTTTCACCGAGCTGATCAAAAAAATGGCATTTCCCTCCTACGAGAGACGCCAGTATTTCAATATTTATTTTTGTCATATCTTGGAACAAAAAGTCAAAATTTCAACTCTTGCAACAGATGAAGTTCAGAAAAACTTGCACAGAAATGTTAAGAAATGTTTTATTTTGGGTCAGACTGATGTAAATCTGCTTCTACTTTCTACTTAAGCTGTATAATATTTCTTCCTGTGAGTGCCTTACATGGTCATATTTCTCCTTGACTGGATGGACTATATCATTCATGACACACACTGGTGTTCCTCTCTAACTCAACTGCTATGGTCTATTATCCTAGATGCAGCCTGGAGAATGAGCAAAGGCCAGGGAGAATAGAGCCAGAGCTAAAAGGGAATGAGCATGTGATGCAATTCTGGCTTCTCCACATCTATCCAAAATCCAAGCATTCATCCACATTCACGCCAACGACAGCGTGAGGCTTTCTTTTTGGCATCCTATACTAGTGTCTTGCACAAACTAGAGAAGGTCAAAAAGCCTTCCTGTTATTTCCAGTAGCTTGRTCTGATACTACTGTAGGTTAAATCTGCCTTCTGTGAGCTGAGAAAACAGCATGGAAATACTTTACTTCTGCTGCTCTGATGATATATTTGTCCAAATTTAACTTGGCCCATTTTCTCTGGCATTCTCCACATGGTATTCTATTGGCATTGTGGTGTTCCCATCAGCTCCCAACAGTGTAAATGTGTATATGTATTACAAGGGCAAAAGGGACCAGTTGTGATCATCTAGTTTGACCTCCTTTTCCAGGACAGGAATAGCCCTGTGTTAATTAATTTTCTTTTAAGTAGAATATACTATTTAGAAAAATTTCTGAACGTGCATTCCTCTTTTCTGGTAGTGATGAATTCACCACAATTGCAGGCAAATTATATAAGTTTGGGTCTACCTGACCCTAGAAATTATGCATGGCAATTAGRAAAATGCAGTCAGCTGCTGTTGTGAATGAGCTGAACTGTGCTTAATAATGTTAATACTGACATTGACACACCAAAAGGTGGTAGCTCAGCTTAAGCAGTGTGGACTGCCAATACTCACAGACACAGTCTCAGAGAACAAAGTACAAATGAAATCTGGTGTATGAAAAGCTTAGTCATGGTGGATGATCCTGCAGCAGTTACTGGGACAGCAGCACATCCAAGTTTCTTCCAAATGCGCCCCTCAAACCACTGCTTGGGTAGATTCATGTGGTTCCTTCTTCCTCCCAGTTGTGATCTTAGGCTACAGACCTAAGTGCTATTTGTGTTGACTTTTGSAGTCTGATCTTGCAATTTGCTTCCCATTAGGAGTCTATGCAGTTATCTACTAGCTTTCCTGAAGGAGCATTCAAAACTGCAAAACGTCAGAGAAAAAAAGGCCYACAGCAATAAGCAGTCTACACATTTGGCTGTCACTGAATAGTAGAATCCCTTAAAACCAACTGCTTTGATGGACTAGACTGTCTTTCATTCCCATCAGTTCTCTCTAGGAAAAGCATGCTCTACCTTTTGCTTTTCAAGAGACTTTTTCACTCCTCTTTTTTTTTCTTTTCTTTCTTTCTTTTCTTTCTTTCTTTTTTTTTTTTTTAATGACACCCTTCTGTCTTGTTTTCTAGGCTCCTAATTTTGGCAAAATTCTCTGACTTGGGATAGAGCCTCCCTGTAATAGCCCCGAGTGGAGAACTCAAAGGTTCCCAGATTCAGTGTCAGCAGGAATATCCAGATATCCTCTGCTGTAGAACATCTCCCAGAAGCTGGATCAGAAAGATACAGAAACTTTCCTTAAGGATTGCAGATGATAATAAGTGCATCCCCTTCCCCTTCTGTCTTGTAGGCAGGGAATGGTATCTTTTATAAAGGCTATATTTAACCATCTTCTTATCTCTGGATCTTGTCCAGTCAGCAAGATCCCTGCCAGATCACACTTTTCTAGGTGTAAGTATCTTCACACAGCAATTAAGTCATTAAACCAGCTTCCACATGAACAATTGAATGGGTTGAGGTCRGTGGCACAGAGTCTAGTTGGAGGCCTGTGGCTAGTGGAGTCCCCCAGGGCTCAGTATTGGGTCCCATCCTGTTCAACTTACTCATCAATGACCTGGATGAGGGGACGGAGTGSCTCCTCAGCAAGTTTGCCGATGATACCAAGCTGAGAGGAGTGGCTGAAACACCTGAGGRCTGTGCTGCCGTTCAGAGAGGCCTGGACAGGCTGGAGAGTTGGGCGGAGAGGAACCTCCTGAGGTTCAACAAGGGCAAGTGCAGAGTCCTGCACCTAGGGAGGAATAACTCCATGCACCAGTACAAGCTGGGGGCTGACCTTCTGGAGAGCAGCTCTGCAGAGAAGGACCTGGGAGTGCTGGTGGATGACAAGTTGACCGGAAAGGTGCCCTTGTGGCCAGGAAGGCCAGTGGTATCCTGTGGTGCATTAGGAAGACTGTTGCCAGCAGGTGGAGGGAGGTGATCCTGCCCCTCTCCTCAGCCCTGGGGAGGCCTCATCTCAAGTACTGTGTCCTCTTCTGGGCTCCCCAGTACAAGAGAGACATGGAGCTACTGGAGAGAGTCCAGCGTTGGGCTACAAAGATGATCAGAGGGCTGGAGCATCTGCTGTCTGAGGAATGGCTGCAAGAGCTGGGCCTCTTCAGCCTGGGGAAGAGAAGACTGAGGGGGCATCTTATCAATGTGTATAAGAACCTGAAGGGAGGGTGTCAAGGGGACGGGGACAAACTCTTTTCAGTTGTCCCATGTGACAGGAGAAGAGGCAATGGGCAGAAATTGAACCACAGGAAGTTCTGCCTGACCGTGAGGGGGAATTTCTTCACTGTGAGAGTGACAGAGCACTGGACCAGGTTGCCCAGAGAGGTTGTGGAGTCTCCTTCTCTGGAGATATTCAAGGCCCACCTGGATGCAACCCTGTCTAACATGAGAGCCCTTGTTCCTCTAGCCAAACATCCTTGGTGATTTCTCAAACAGAATTTTTCTTCCAATCCCAGTATCATGGATCTCAGTATCATGGACCATAAATCAGATGAGTGAAGTGGTGGCTCCAGATGCCTGTGGATGTCAGACTGAACTCAAACAGGCAAACAGGGCCCAAATCATTGCACAGAGAAGCTCTGAGTGGTACTGGCTGCACACTGTCAACAGAGGCAACTCAAACTGCTCATTAAAGAAGCTCATTAAAGAAACTGAGCCAAAGGGGAAGCACGTTCCTAGCTTATCAGGCCACCTCCTCTGTGAGCTCTCTGATCTACTTTTCCAGAGAATGTTCCTGACCTAGGATAAGCCCCTGAGAAATCTCACAGCTCTTAGCCTGCAGCAAACGGGCATGAGCAAGCAGCCACGTTGGACCCGGGAGCGTGGCATACTCAGTCTGACTAACCAGCTGGAAAATTCCACTCCTCTTCACCACAGCAGACCGTGGTGAAGCACTTGGGAAGCAGACCTTGCCAGCAGTGTGTTTATCTGCTTGCTGGACTGCTGCTCTGCTTTGCACCTGCGAATTGTGTCACATTTGCCAGGAAACTCGCACTATGTGCTAAGACCTCTTTTAGCAGTGTGATAAGAAGTAGCTATGAAATAGTGTCCTGCCTCTTCTGCTGTTTTTATTATTTTCATTTTTTAGTGCTGCAGCCAATGCAGAATGACATGAAGGGGGAGGCCCCTGTTGACAGGGACAGCAGCAGAACTAACTTCCCCTCCAGAACCTCCAGCTCTGGCCAGGCTGAGCACAAGAAAGCAGTTTCTCTGATGCTTTCACTCCTTGCACCTCTGCTAAGGAATCAGCTGCAGACATCCATCCTCCCCCCCAAWCCCTGAATTAAGCTGACACCTGCTAATCTGTGTGAAATTTGTCAAATAGCCATAACAGTCTCTTCATGCTTGAAGACTATCAGACAATGAATAATAAACCAATACTAATAAATTGTTAGAACATTTTGCTTTACACTTCTACATCTGGCTGAGAATCTGAAAGCTTTCAGATGCTCCCAGCCCCCATCTCTCCCTTTGCCTTATTTGTGCACATGTTTTTTCCCCTCACTCTATTTAACACTCACCCTCTTCCCTCCCCTCTCCCCACCCCCTGTTCTTACCTTCTGGATTTGCAGATATGCTCAGTGTAGGTATGTTAAATGTCCTGTTATGAGTTAGGAAAAGCTTACAAGTGTCTGGGCAGAAAGCGTTATGTTACAATGTCACTCAGGTCATCAGCCTACACTGGGTACTAACCAATGGGAATAAATCTCATGGGAATTAGGCAGCTGGAAATCCAGGAAACTATGTTTCATGCTTTGAATCTACTGTTGCTAGCTTCCTTTCAATACTGCACAATGAAGCTAGGCTTCTCAGAAACCTATAGATTTAAGTAGCAAATCAAGAAATAAAAGTTATTCAGACATTTTTCTGGAATATTACTAAAACACATGCAGTGTCTAGCCTGGTAGTGGAGACCAGGCACCCAGCTGTTTTTRATCAGAGGAGGCACAAGGAAACTCAGAGTAAGTGTCTCCGCAGTTATCCAAGGGACTGCACCTTGCAGCTCTTGGTGCTGACAAGGGGAGCAAGGTGCAGGCAGGGAGTGCTCTCTGAAGGATTTTATTTAGATACTCAGTAACAAGGTTATTTACTAAGGCTTCAATTTCAAGCTGCCCCTCTCCTTAGACAGGAGTTTGACACAGGCATAGGTTCATCCACATGTTTAAAGCATTGCCTCAAAAATGAATTTGTGCGGGAGGTCTCTTAGCACTTTCCAGATCAGCTAATTTAAAATGAGGTATTAGAAGAGGGACAGGAATTTAAAGAAGTGATGCTTGCTCAGTCTAACCAGCATTTCCAGGGATCTAACACAGAAATGAAAACTTGAATTCTAGTTAAGCTAGGTATCTTGCATCACAGAAAGAATTCGGATAGGAGTGGTAGACAGTGTAAAAGAGGAAGCTAGACACAGTCTAATATCCTACCTTTACATATGTGAAGCCCCAAAACAAAGCAGCTTCTTGAAGGTCAGAGGTGTGTGAGCTTCTGTTCAGGAAACCTGGATTTCGGTAAGTTTTGTAAGAGGAACAAATTATGTTAGAGAGAGCCTGTACCCTCATCGCCCATGCCTACTCCAGTGGGAAATGGAACAAAATCTCTGATAACCAGAAAGAAGACAGTGTATTTCCTGGTCCTTGCAAGTCTCTCTGCAACTTTAATGCCTTCCTGGATCAAGAATCATGTGCAAATTCAGTCTTTTCTATGAATAACAAAGTCTTCATATAAAATTGAATAGCATTTTGAATATTGCCTTTATACGGTTTTCATCATACCTTCACACTTTAGACCTGAAGCAAAGCCTGCAAAGGGTTTGTGAGGCAGTGAAGAGCACAGATTTGCTCAATGCCCATCTCTGCTTGCTCAGGCAAAGCTACCACAGCTGCAAACTCCGAAATGCAGAAGAAGCTGGACACCAGGCTTTCAAAAATGTATAAAAATCTTTGGAGAGCAGCAGTTATCCACAAGCCCTGTAGAGCATCATATCCATGGTGTGCTATTTATTCCTTCTTGTGCCTGCAACTTAAGCTGGCGTCAGCGTGTGGGGCCCAGCTCTTGTCCACTCAGCCCTAGGCAAGTGCCCTTTTTCCATCTGGGCTGTGAGCCAGGGCCTGCATGGGCTGTTGCAATGCACTGACATTTCTCTGGCTGAGCATTAGGCATGGATAACAGCAGGTCAGGAGCAGTTTGTTGGCAGGATTCAAACCCCACTAGCTTGTTGCGGGGAGATGTTAGGCAATAGCTGCCACTGGCAATACAAGTTGCAGGAGGGAAGTAGCAGAAAGGCACTAGTAAGACTGAGGTCAGATATGATGTAGAACATTGTATCTCTGAGACCTGAGGGAGACAAAGCGTATCGTGGGGATAAAAGTAACTTCAACTGATAATAATGTCATCTGATATTAATTATGTACCATTTGCAAAGTGAGAGCTGAGGGGGCCCTTCTCAGAGCACACAATCATGCAGTGGCATACCCAGGTACGGCCAAATAAGCTCCTCCTTGAGCCTTGAACACTACAGGTGTGGCCTGCAGCACCACGACCACGCTGGCACTGTGCTCACTAACATATCTTCTGTGCCAGGTCAATGCAGCTGCACAGCTGCTCACCAACTGGCTGCATTTGCATGGTGTTGCATGGCATCCTGCAGAGACACTGGGAATGCGCTCCTGGATTTCTAAAGTTATGATGCAGTGTGGTGCGTACTCATCTCACATCCAATGTGTAAGGATGTTGCTTATTTTCCTTTCAAGAGATTTACTACATATTGTCTACAGCTACTGCTACAGAATCATGGGACGTCACAGCTCAGAGGAGGAAATTGGGTAAGATATAGACAAATCCTAACAGTTCGGAAGCCCAGTTGCATGATTGTGCAACACACTGAACTAGCTAGTGCAAAGAATCATGAATCGAAAAAATCTTGTATTATTAAGTGAGAGATTAAGGCCTAAAATGTGCTTTTATACAATACATTCTTCAAGAGCTTCATCAGCTAGTAAAGAAGCCAGTGGATAAAGAAATGTAGGAGCTAAAGATGACTTAAATATTACCCAACCTTAAAATAAAACTGATAAATTCATATGAGAAACACATATACATACTTGTATGGCAGTTAGACCTAGACATTCATTCTCATTTGCATTTAAGCCGTAATTGAGGCAAGAATGCAGTGAATCAGGACGTTATGTGAGTAAAGCCAAAACCAAGGAAGCAAAAACTTTGAGTAAGATATTGTGAAAGATGAAGTGCCTGCTTTCCCCATCTAGTGGGGAAAGGAAGGAGGCTCCTGTAAAAATCAGCTGCTGGTCTCTGGAGGCAGAGGCTATATTTGTATGAGCGTACCTTTGGGAGTGAACTCTAGGATCAGACACCATAAATGTGCCTCCAGATCTATGWGCGTTTGCACTTTGATCCTACTTAGATGGACGGGCTGTTGTAGTAAAAATAGTCCTCTTTCTTTTCCCTTCTACTTGCACCGTTAATTTCAGACAGTCATTTAAGAATAGAAGAAATCAAATACATCACAGAATCATAGAAAGGTGTAGGTTGGGCAGGACATCTGGAGGTCTGTAGTCTCTTTGTTGGAACAAGGCTGACTTTAAAGTTAGATCAGGTTGCTCAGGGCCTGGTCCAGTCAAATTGGAAAATATGCAAGGATAAGGATTCATAGATGGGCTGCTTCAGGGGTCCCCTCCTGGCTTCTTTAGGATGGCGCCCGCAGGTCTTGTGTTCTGGTGCAGCCTTTCAGCCCTTCATGCCAAGCATGGGACCCACTGTTCTCGGGGCCTAAGAAGCTTCCTTCCTGTTATCCTAGCCCACCACCTAGTGGGTGCTGGCAATCATATCAGACATGCCCAGTGGAGACCAGGTTGCTGTTGTGAGTTCACCCAAGAGCAATGCCCAGATGAGCAGGGTTATGTGTCAAGGGGAAGCTGGACAGTACCACACAAATCTAAGAAGATACAAGCTAGGTCTTGGCATGCCAGAGATGCCAATAGTTTGGTGCAGCTGCCCCTCCAGTGCTGAGCTGCACCGTGGTATTGGGAGGCAGTGCTCTGGAGAGCCTTGAGAGATTTCTTCCTGCAAATCAGGAACAGAATGACAGCCTGGCCTTCACCTCTCCTGCCCGGCCTGCCCCTGCTCTAGAGAGAAGGGGCTTTCAGAAGGGCAAATACCCTGTGTGACTCCTGTTCCCTCTCTACCACAAGCCTTTCAGAGACCTGGCATAGCTGACAAGCCATGCAGGACATAAGGCGTGCAGATCAGGTGGGGAATGGGTCTGACATGGCAGCAGCAATCTCTGCCAATAAGTCTCGTACAGCTCTTGCTACAGATGTGCAGCACAGCTTGGTGATCTCTTYTGCATTGCCACTACTTCTCCCTAGTTCCCTCACTGTTGGGGCATGGCAGATACCATGCATCTGTTTATGTGGAGCTGACTCTGATCAGCAGTGAGAACAGTGAAGCTGATCAGGAAAACRTAGATGTGACTTTCTTCAGACAAGTGGAAATAGCTTCATGTTCATAGGCCCTGGACTTCATGGGGGCTTCAACCACCCTGATACCTGCTGGAGGGACAACACAGCAGGGCACAAGCWATTCAGGAAGTTTCTGGAGTGCATTGATGCCAACTTCCTAACTCAGGTGACTGTGGAGCCAACAAGGAGGGTAATCTGCTGGACCTCATACTTCTAAGCTTGGAAGAAGTGGTTGGAAAAGCACTGTGGCTGCAGTGACCRTAAGATGGTGGAGTTCAGAATCCTGAGAGGAAGGAGCAGAGCAAAAACCAGGATCACAATCCTGAACTTCAAGAGAGCAGCCTTTGGCCTGTTCAGGAGTCTTCTTGGAAGAATTCCATGGAAGAAAGGCATAGAGGGAAGAGAGGTCCAAGAAAGCTGGTTGACATTCAAGGATCACTTCCTCTAAGATCAAGAATGGTCCATTTCAACAAGCACAGGCAGCAGAAGGCCTGCATGGATGAATAAGGAGCKCCTGACTAACAYCAAGCATAAAAAGGAAGTGTACAGAAGGTGGAAGCAGGGACAGSTGACCAAGAAGGAATATAGAGATAGGGATGAGGTTAGGAGAACTAAAGCCCTCCTAGAGTTGAAGTTGGCAAGGGAYGTTAAGGGCAGCAAGAAAGGCTTCTACAAATACATCAGCAGCTAGATAAAATGTGGTCCTGCTATTAAATAAGGCAGAGCCCTGGTGAGAAAGGATGCTGAGAAGACAGAGATACTGAATGACTTCTTCACCTTAGTCCTCAGTTATTACTGATAAGACTGTTCCTCAGAAATCCCAGGCCCTTGGGAGCAGAGGAAAAGTCTACACTAAAGAGGACTTCACCAKGGTGGGAAAGGATCAGGTTAGGGAACATCTAAACAGATTGGGCATACGCAAGTTCATGGACCCTGATGAGATGTACCCACAGGTGCTGAGGGAGCTGGCTGATATAATTGCAAAGCCACTTTCTATTATCTTTGAAAGGTTATGGTCATTGACCAGCTGAGGAAGTGCAAGCAGGTAGTGGTCAGCAAGGTGGATTGAAAACTGGCTGAACTTTTTTTGATGAGAAAACTATTGACAGCRGTGAATTGGACATCACAGTGATGGGCATGGTAGTGTTGGTGGTGAGGTGGGCACTATGGTGATAGGTTAGTGGTGACCATCGACATTGGTGAAATGGACATCAAGGTGACTAGATTAGGATGTCCATGACAGTGAGGAAATTGACACTGAGATGATGGGATGGTGGTGCGAGTGTTTGTGGCAGTAGTAAAGATTGTTTCATGATGAAAAAGAACATCTCATGGGTGATGGCAATGGTGAAATAGATGTTGCAGTGATGGGGTGGCAGTGGCTGGAGCAATTGTGAAATGAATATCATGGTGAAGGGGTGAGATGCACAGGCCAGCAGTGAAGTGTGATATGGTGATAGGGGTGCAGGTGGCAAATCAGACATGATGGTGATGGGTGTGACATGGCTGTGTCAGCTGTGTTGAGGAGGAAATTGTGGTGACAGGCTGTGGATRGAGGGGTTGTTGGTGAAATAGATGTGATAGTGCTAGGTTGGAGGGGGTGTTTTGAAGGAGACAGTGCAGTGGTGGTGATGTGAGACTGGTGACAGGCAAGTTTTCACTCCAGAAGGTAATCTTCAGGGAACCATGWATTACTGAATACAAGAAGAGGTTAAACGTGAATTTTAAAGGATTTTGATATGCAAAAGGTCTCTTCTGGCCTTACAGTCTCAAGATATCTGTCTATAGGTCTCAGTTAAAATTAATCGAAGATGAAAAGAAGTAAAACATCTGATCTTAAAGTAACTGTACCTAGAAGGAAACAGGAAGGAGTTTTTTCTTTTGCTTTTTAAAAAAGATATAAAGMGAAAATTGCTCCTATCTCCCCTCCCCCCCAAACACATATTTCCCTTTAATCTCAGTCATGTGCAGATAATTATTAATGATAAAATAATTTAGTCATGGATCTGCTCATGAAGTGGCTTCTGGTAACAGGCCACATACATAATACACATACAAGCACATTAGTTTAAATCTCCTTGGCTAAAACTCTGTGGCATCCTTGTAGTTGTTAAATAGTTGGCTGACAGCTCTTTGTACTCCARACGTACACCATGTGCAGATGCAGTTTAAAGTCTGAATAATTTCACCCAGCTYTTTCTGGGCTGTCTATTACATGCAGGGTAAAAACCACAATCCCTCTTCATGCCAGTGGCTCATGGCTCCATCCTGTGACAGGATCTGCAGTTGAACTTGCATAAGTTCCCTGGAAATGCAGAATAAGCTCCATATTCTTCCCTTCTTTTTATACTACAGGTTCTGTTCTGCAGTGCATTGAGTATGTAAGTATCTTCACTCACATGAATCAATCCACAGATATGAATTCTATTGATCCTTTCACCACAGCAAGTATTCTACCCTGTAGATGGTCCCACTGAAATCAGTGTGAATCCTTGCAGAGAAGGACATTAGAAGCAACTGAATTTAATAATGGCCCAAAACCTTTTTGAAACTGTAACAGAGAGAAAAGACAAGTAAATGTGTGGTRGTTCCTGGTTCTCATATGGGCCTCCTCAAAACTGTCAGGAGATGATCTCTTTCCTTCTTGAGCTGGAGAAAGACTGATGGCTTTCCTTCCTCAGGGAAACATCCTGGGGCTCACTGTCTTCCCTAAGGGGAAATAAATGTTTCAAAAGACACCATCTACTGAGTTAGAACCTCTGAAAGCATTCTTGGTAGTAGCCAGTGTCCACTATCACAGTCTTAAAGAACCCCACAGTATTCCAATGTTAGCTTTCAGTGACGAACCACTGCCTTTACAGTTGCAGGTGCTTTGAAATCAGGCCAATAGATGTGTTTTCTTTATTGTTATATCCTGAAGCAAGTAAATGCTTGTAAATCTGTGGCTCAGCAGCCATTCAATAACCCAGTGTCATTAGCACAGCAGTTTCTGGCTGAGAGTCACGATGCCACAGAAGGTCTCAGGAGTCATAAGTGAAATCAGAACTCTAACAAAACATTATTCTGAAGTGGGTCCACAAGACCCACAGAAATTATGGTGGCAGCCGAGAAAGCCTGTGAACTGCTGCCGTTCTTTGCGACTTTGGCATAAACCCATGCTGCTGAAAATGGCAGTCCCTCCTGAAGTTGATTGTTCCTACCAGCTCCCATGTGCCATGAGCATCAACCCTCTGAAAAATAATCCCATCACAGCAGAGAGACAAGTTTAAAAAGTAGGTTTTCAGCTGGATCAGTTCCAGCCAAATCTGAATTGAACAAAGTCCTGGATATGCTTCTCAATTCGCAATGGTGACTGTTTCTCTGAAAATCATAGAAGTGCTGGTAGAAGAGACCTCTGGAGGACTCTAGTACAACTTCCTGCTTTGGACCACGTCTACCACCAACACAGTACAAAGTGGTGTATCTTCTGACCTACAAGGTATGTATATCTAGTGAATACCTCGTTGTCCATGGCACTAGTAGTGATGTGGAGTTGGAGATGGGTGATCAAGATTACATGTGGTGCTGTCTTCACTCTAGAGATTCTGTTTCTTTCACTGTAGTTGAAGGCTTACACCTATGGATCAAAATTGCAAGTAATATTGTTACTGTCATGCTAAGAAGCACAATACTATATAAATCCTTCAAGGACTGAGC
The DNA here is from genome assembly GCF_003343005.1 of Rhea americana. Classification (NCBI taxonomy): domain Eukaryota; kingdom Metazoa; phylum Chordata; class Aves; order Rheiformes; family Rheidae; genus Rhea; species Rhea americana. The sequence goes on along the minus strand of NW_028186399.1, from coordinate 74,450 downwards.
TCCTCAGATTACAAAGTCTCAGAAGCAGAAAGCCTTCAGATAGGGATTTCTTTTTTTGAGAGAGAGTGAGCTCTGCCATGGAAAAATATTTAATTTGCAAAGTCATAGTGACTTTTAGGCCATGTCCCTTTAGAAATGCTGACCTAACAATAGTACTAATCAGAAAGCAAGGCATTTATAGTATCTTAATGGCATATACCCAAAATAGATTCTAGTTATATCAGCAAGTTGACAGGCTCACAGGGTACAGATAACTCTTGTAATTAATTTCTAAAAGTCACAGGAACTGTAAAGTTGGTGTGGGTGGAGTTTTCTTTTATATTGGAATAGTAAAGTATCAGAATCACATTTATGCTTACATTATTCTAGATTTATTTTACAGTAAATTAAATGAGAATATGGCCTCCAAACTCTGATAGAATAAAATGATAGTTTTCCTCTTTTATGTTAATGATGCCAGAGAAGTTTGGGCTCTAATTAGAACATGATTAGAGAACACACTGTGACCTGATGGCTCTGAAAGTCTAGTGAGTATAACTTTATGGGATAAATTTCTTGCTAAATCACTTCCCTTAACTAGGTCACACCACCCACTATGCTACTACTATATATTCATTAGAGAAGCATGGTACAGTGGTACCTATAATTAATGTTGCCCGATATTTCCATGATAATGCTCTGAACTGAAATTCTCCATGATGGGTATCTGCATCAGAATGAGAGTTTAAGTTCAAAATGTAATTATTATTTTTTAGATACTCATATAGTGGGTAATTATTATCACCCCCTTTCAATATGAGTGTTTTGCTGAGTTTGTAGGACATGTCTGCTTTGGGACAGGGACTTAATTCCATGAAAATTGGAGCTAACTCAGCTACATTATATATTCCTGAAAATGATGATTCTCATGTTATTAGAAACATGCTAAAGTTTTCAGCTAAATTATTTGGTCATTGTCTGCACCAAACATGATYCTGTTCCCCATTGAAGAGATACAGCCAAGTTACAGCCAAGTAGTCCCACCTTTTCCTTACTTATCCTTTTACTTTTAACACAGCAGTGGAAGTGTTTCTTGTTCCTTTCATGTTCCTTGCCAGTTTCAACTCTAGTTGAGCTTTAGCTTTCCTAATGACATCCCTGCAAGACCAAGCAATGTTTCTGTATCTCTCTTTTGTAGCATGTGCTTGTTTCTGTCTCCTGTGTATGTACTTTTTGTTCAGTCATGAGTACCTTGTTTAGCCGAGTTTGTCTCCTGATATACCTACTCAGTTTCYTGATTACTGGGACAGATTGTTCCCATGCTTGGAGGACGCTGTCCTGCAAGACCTGCCTGCTCTTTTGAGCTATTTTGCCCTTCAGAGCTGCCTCCCACAGAATCCCACCTACTGATTCCCTGAATAACCCCAAGTCTGTTCTTCTTAAGTCSAGGATCTGTATTCTGCTACTTGCCTCCCTTAAGTAGCATCTTGAATGCTACTATTTTATGATTGCTACAGCCAACGTTACCACTGATTCTCACATCCCCAAACAATCCTTCCTCAGTCATGAATATTGGATCCAGAAGAGCATCCTCCAAGCAGATGGCCCATCCAGCAAATGTGTTAAGAATTTACCCCTAATATGCTTCAGAAGCAACCTGGATTGCTTGTGCCGACTGTGTCGTCCATTCAGCAGATAATACAGCTCCGACTAGTAACCATACATCTCCAAACAGTATTGTTCAACCTTCAGAAAAGTTTCACTAAATGCTGACACTTGCTACTGGTTTAAAGATGGGTATCTGWTATCTTTTATAATTTAAATTGGTGCTATTCATTTGTTCTAATTTTTGCCAGTTCTGCTGTCATCTCTGTCATATTCCTGATGAAAATTCTCCTAGCAGCAAAACTACATATACATACCTGGTACCGTATACTGTATCTATACTTTATGCGTGTGTGTGTGTGTGTGTATACACACACACACGCACACCATATATATATATATATATATATATATGTATATAAAAGATACTGTCTCAGTTTGTGGCTATATAAAGTGGCTATATATATGTTGGTGTACCCATGTTTTGAGTAGTGCGTACAATTCTGGTCTCTGCATCTCAAGGGGGAGACAGTACAGTCTGGTCACGGAGAACAGCAAAAAATTTATCTAGGGGAAGGAGCAGCTGTCTTAAAAAGTGAAACTAAAATGCTCTGAATTCTTCAGTTTGGAGAAAAGGCTGGGGAAGAGATGATCAAGGCTCATGCAGTGACAAAGTACCTTGATGAACGCAGAATTATTGTCCAGTTAAATCCCACAAGACAGCAACTGTGCAGCACTAACGCAAGGAGTAAATGGAAAGTGATGAAAGGAGATCGGTTTAACCCAGGCAGTGAAATTCCGGAGGCTGCAGCCCCTGGAGGCTGTGGTGGCTGACAGGGGGCAGGAAAATAGGAAAGAATCTCGGGCAAGGGGTCCACAAGGCCCCGACCCAGTGACTGCAGATGCTGGAGGACCACAAGGGGAGCGCACTGGAGACGGTAACCAGGCCCAAGGGGGAGGCCCGCAGCCGCTGCGAGCCCCAGCGGCCTGCGCCGCGGCCCCACCCCGCCTCAGCGCCGCGGCCCCACCCCGCCTCAGCGCCGCGCCGACCCCC